>NW_024105094.1:0-54733 GCF_003945595.2 Pipra filicauda | reverse complement strand
GCGCCCGCGTCCAAGTCCCGAGCCACAACGCGCAACACCAGCGCGCCCACCGCGTTGTTCTCCCGCACGTACGCGCTGTACGACGCCTCCTCGAACACCGGCGCGTTGTCGTTCACGTCCGACACCTCCAGCAACAGCTCCGCGCTGCTCCACATAGCCGGGCTGCCCCGGTCCCGGGCCACCACCGTCACGCGGTGCTCGGACGCCTGCTCGCGGTCCAGCGCGCTCGCCGTCACCACTTTGTAAGAGCCGCCCGACGACGCCACGATCGACAGCGGCGCCTCTCCCGACAGCTCGCACGACACCTCACCGTTCTCCCCGGAGTCCCGGTCCCGCACTTTCAGCAGGGCAACCACGGTGCCCACTGGCGCGTCCTCGGGCACTGGGCTCGACAGTGACAAAACGGTGATCTCTGGCGCATTGTCGTTCTCGTCTGTGATGTCTATCTGAACTTCGCAGTGATCAGTGAACCCTCCGCCGTCCGTCGCCTCCAGGCTGAAGCTGTACTTACTCTTCTCCTCGAAGTCGAGGGGACCCACTGTCCTGATCTCGCCGCTCTCGCTGTCGACAGAGAATAAAGCGCTGACGGAGTCCGGGACGTCGCCGAAGGAATAGAAGACCCGCCCATTGGACCCCGCGTCCGCATCCGTGGCCCGCACCTGCAGCACCAGTGACCCTGCCGGCAGATTCTCCGCCACTCGAGCCTCGTACACTGTTTTGCTGAACACGGGTGGGTTGTCGTTGGCATCAGACACGTTGACACGAATCTGGACAGTCCCAGACCTTGCTGGGTCCCCGCCATCCACTGCGGTCAGCACCAACTCAAAGGAGCTCTGCTTCTCCCGGTCCAACGCTCGCTCCAGCACTAATTCCGGCTGCTTCTTTCCGGCTTGCCTCTCCTTCATGGCCAGACTGAAGGACGGGTTGCTGGTGAGCTCGTAAGTCAGCAGCGAATTGCTGCCCACATCTGCATCTCGTGCCATCTCCAGGGGAAAACGAGTCCCGGGAGCAATCCATTCACCGATCTCGAGTTCCAAAACAGCCTTTCTGAAGGACGGGGAGTTGTCGTTCACGTCCTGGATGTCCACCTGGACGTGGAAAACATTAAGTGGGTTGTGCAGCAGCGCCTCGAAGCTGACCGAGCAGGACGCCGACTCGCCGCACAGCTCCTCCCGGTCCAGCCTCTCGCTCACGTACAGGTTCCCGTTCCCCTCGCTCACCGTGAAGTATTGCTTGTCCGCGCTGAGCCGCAGCTTGCGCGCCGGCAGCTCGTCGGCGCTGAGCCCCAGGTCCCGGGCCAGCGGCCCCACCAGCGAGCCTCTGGGCAGCTCCTCGGCCATGGAGTAGCGGAGCCGCTCCGCCGCCGCCCGCCAGCACAGCCACAGCAGCACAGCGCCCAGCACCGCCGCTCGCCCGCCGCCCGGCCCGCCGCTCGGCCTCCGCCCGCCCGACATCGCCCACAGCGCTCGCTCGCCGAGCTCGCCAGGCTCCTGCCGCCGCCCCGCCCCCCTCGCAGCCGCTCGGCGCAGCCACAGCAGCGCCCGACAAAGCAAACCCGGACCGCCGCCGCCTCCCACTCGCACGCCTCTGCTGCCCGCGCCGCCTCTCGCCTCTGCTGCCCGTGCCGCTGCCGCTCTGGCCCGCACTGCCCGCCCGAGCCAGCAGCCTGCGGGGACAGCACGCACAGGCGGCGGCGGCGGCGGCTCCAGCAACGCTCGCCGGCGGCCCAACAGCGGCACCCGGAGGCGCCGACACAACACTGCAGCCGCCTCACGCCCGCGCTCGGCGGGGAACAACTTTGGCCCGGGATGGGGCTGCAACGGCCCTGGGGTCTCCAAAAGAATTTGCAACTGAGATTCTCTGTTGAATGCTTTTAGGTCACCTCCTTGAGTTATACTGAATAGTCACAAGCAAAGATTCGTGGCACAGCAATACTTAAGGGAATTCAACTGCTCTTAATGAAATCATTGTACAACTATAAGATCAAGAAACTATATTAGGTATTGTAGATTTTAAGAGGCTTTTTGCACTCCGTCAGTTATCTGGAATTCTTGCATTCCTTCCACGGGGCAAATGAACGTGAAAAATAGATCAGCAATTGTTATATCTCTGTGCTAAAATAGCAGAATAACACCCATTGTTTTGTTTCCTATTCATGAAAGGTCCTTTTGGGCCTCCATGTTTGAGAACACAAGAATAGGAAAGTGCAAAGCCATTTCTGAGTCTTTCATAGAATCAAAGAAAAGATGTTTCACACAGGAATTACAACCCATTCTACCCATCTAACATGGCTCGTTATTGCTGCATGAGTGTCACTGAATTTCAGGAAAATGAAAGCAGGATCGCAGGTTAAAGACCGCACAGGCCTTGACACCAGACCTGTAATCCAACCACTGCCGAAATAAAACCACTTGGACACGCTTTTTTTCTTGGTTCAAATCCAGTCTCTCACCTTCCTCACCATTCTGTGTCTTTGGTGGCAACAAAGGAAACTGTTTTGCAACAGGTACACAGGAGGGTCACAGAGCACCTCAAACCAGAGACACCAGCCACAGCCATTTATCTGAACAGTGAAGAAACCAAATTGCTTGGAACCACTGGTGAGGGCCTCATCTAACTGCTAGGACAAATGGAGCTTGACACATTTCTTCTATCCATTTCAAACTATTCCACTGTGAACTCCTCCCCTGGCTCTGTCTCTGGATAGACAGATGTCTTCCCTCTGTCATCACATAACAGGAAAGCAAATTTGGCAGACAGACACCGCTAAAAGAAAAGTTGCAGTGCCACCTTTCAGATCCCAAGGATCACAACACAGATTTTTCTGCTCAATGCACTAATTGGAACTATTGTGAAATGTTATAAAGGCTATAAAACTTTGGCAGCTTATTCAGTGATCCAGTCATCAAAGTACCACTCAAAGGCAACATCCTCCTTCTCCAGCACAGGAATTTCTTGGAAGGTGTGTGACTCTTGATGCAAAGTTTCCATCTGTGCTGACAACTGCCATTCACAGCAAACATCGTGAAATGGAAAACCAAACTGGTGAACCCACAGCCTGCTCATTGGAGGGTAAATGATGGAACACCAAAACACAAAGACACCTTCACACAATTTTCAGAAGGCCATGAAGAAACCCTGGCAATAAGCAAAGTGCTTCTCACACACAGCACCCCCAAGTCTCTCCTCAAACCCTTCACAAGTCACAGAATTATTACATATCTTCAAAATTGGCAGAGAAACTCCACAAAAAGAAACGTTCCTCAGACAGCTTCCCATTATCGTGGGTAATATTTGACTTCTGCACCTGTATATGTGACGAGCAAGAGAATTTCTTCCAGTAACATTTTAACAAAACACTTCTATTAAGAGGAAAAAAGTAAGAATTTTACATCTGCAAAAATGAAAGGAATCAACATACCCTCTTCCAGATGATGCACTAACTGTAGGCACATAATTCAGGTACTTAGTAGGCAATGAATACAGAGTTGGCTCCTCCCAAAACTCCCTTTATTATGGCACTTGCCACAGGTACCTAATTGAACCATTCCTTAAAAATAACACAATAACCTGCAAACACACAGGAGGAACTTCCCAGGGCTCTCCATACAGCTGGAGTAAGATCTGTTAGGCCAAACTTACTCGAGAAAAAGAAAATCACATCCCATGATACCACAGCTGGGCACCGAACAGGGCAAAGAGCAAACCACAACTCTTGTGACCTTCAACAGACCTTCCCACACAGGTCACAGGACTCTTCTCTCCAGCCCTGCACAACTTGCACGCTGTTCTCTGACCCGCATCATTTGTAAGAATGTCTAATCAAAACTGCAGTTGCCCAGGCCAAATATCTTTAATATCCACCGTGAGCAGGCCACCCACAGTTACCAGAAAGGGGAGTTGCATTTCTCTGCAAGGGTCAATAGCTTGTCATTTCAGATTAGCTCAACGGTAGTAGGTACACGAGAAGGGCATCTAGGTGGTAAAATGCCCACAGAACACTCACCCAGGAGCTCACACCACAGCCCACAGCCACAGCTCCTCAATGTAATTTCTTTGTAAAGTAAAAATAGGGAAAATGCCCAGAACCACGATTGTGAGGATCAATGTAATTACTAGGATAACCTGAACTACTAGGCTATCATTACATCTTTTGGACTTTTGAAATAAAACCACAGCAAACTTTTTCGTCTGCCCTGTCTCTGCACAGACAGAATTTTTCACCCTGCCCAAAAGTTATGCCACAGGAAAGCAACCTTTGCAGTCAGACACTGCAAAGGGTCTGAAAGAAAAACAGCACACACAACTTCTCCTTATCTGAGAACGATCACAGCACAGCTGCCTGTAAGAAATGTATGATTCCAAGAAAAGTAAACTACTCTCAAGTGCATAAGCCATGTACAGCTGTGATAAGGGACCACTCATCACAATATCAGCTCAAATATCATTCTACTTCAGCACATGGGGAATTTGGAAGAAACTTGGGTCTCAAAATTTAAACTGACATTTACCTGAATGCTCAATAACTGCCATTCACAGCAAATACCTTGCAACAGGAAAGCAGACTGATGAACCCACAAATTAGTTGGATCCTGAGCAGTGGGATGTCAAAGATAAGACATCCGTAGGTGCATTTTCAGAAGGTCATTAATAAAAGCTGTGCATCAACAAAACACATGACTTGTCTCTACCAGTATCTCCTCACACACAGCACCCCCAAGACCCTCCTCAAACTCTTCACAGCTCACATAATTCTCACTCATCCCCACCATTTGCACCCAGACCCCACCCATGGGAAAGTTGCAGAGACAACTTCTCTTTAACGTGGACAGTATTTGCTTTCACACCACATGCATGTGACACATAAGAGCATTTCTGCCAGTGACATCTTAAGGAAACACCTCTCTGAAAGTCCTTCTCTTTACAGCTGTAAAAACGAAAGGCGTGTGCGGGACAGTCAGACAAGGGTGACAGATCTGATCTGCCACGCATTATCTGATACAAAGGCCCACCTTCAGCCATGACAGCGAGCAAGGCAAGAAGGTAACACCTGCAGAAAGGAAGGGATCACAACGTCCTCTTCTGGATTATGGCACTTATGGAAGGCACCTAATTCCAGTCTTAAGTAAGGAAAGAATAGACAGGAAGGGGATCTCAAAGGTTACATTGTGGCACTTGTGATAAGTCTGTAATTAAGCTATTGGTGAAATTCATCACAACCTGCACATACACAAGGAAGAACCTCCCCATGCTCCCAAATCAGACTGATTACTATGTTGCCTACACAAAAGTCTTTGAGAAGAATAAAGTCACATTCTTGCCGTTTTTCTTCACTGGGGACCACCATCGGACCATGGACTTCAGACAACTCTGCCATTTCCTCCACCATCCCTTTACATTACATGCTTTCCCAAACAGCCACAACATTCACGAGTTTCATTCCTCTTCATAGCAAGCAGACAAACATCACCAAGGGACTGCTAATTAACCAGCCTATTCCTCCACCAGGAGCACAAAGATAATGGCAAGGACGAGTTAAGAAACATTTCGTTGGTCTCTGCATTACCGTGGAGACACAGGAAGGCTGAGAAGAATAAAACAGATGTCGAGTGATGTTGCACACGGGGCCACTAAGTTCGATTTCAAGAGAATCCCAACCTGTTCATTCACATGTGCTGTTAGAAAGACACCTGACCCTGCGAGCATCGTAAATTCAATTTCCCTGTAATGCAACACATCGGTGGAGAATACTTAAGGCTGACAGGAATTCCACTTGTCAGGGTACAAAAGGAGAAAAGAAATGATGCTTTCGGAAAACACAAAGCCTGGCAAAAAAAGAACCTCCAGCCAAGAGCAGCCTCCCTTCTACTACCTCGCCCACCAACTCTGAGGCTGAGCACCGATCCCACGTCCCTCTCACCGCAGCGAGAGGCACCAGCCCACAGTGTAGCAAAGAACGGTGCCTCTCCTTACTTGTTAGCAAATTTCCCTGTGCAGGACACAGGCCACGGGGGAAAAAGGACAGAGGAACAACAGAGGGAAGACTCGCAGACAGAGTTCGGCATGAGGAACTCACCGGGGGAGGGGCGGGGTCAGCAGGTTGGGACCCGGCAGGTTCCTCGTCGGCGAGCAGCGGCGCGGGCTCGTCGGGCGGCGGCCGGGCCGGCAGGGTGTCGCAGCAGCTGTCGGCCGAGAAGCGGAGGTGGCTCTTGCGCGAGTCGGCCGTGAGAGACACGTCGTGCGAGTAGGAGTGCAGGAAGGCGCGCACGCCGTCGATGCCCACGAAGTGCGTGGCCGGCACGCCGCGCAAGGCGCCGCTGCCCGCCGCCAGCAGCTGCTGCTGCGAGCGCCGCCAGCGCCGCAGGCGCAGCGCCAGCAGCAGCAGCAGGAAGGCGAGGAACAGGCACGACACGGCGGCCACGGCCAGCACCAGCCAGCGCGTCAGGCTGCCGCCCGCCTCGCCCGCCCCCGCCTCCGCCTCCGCCCGCGCCGCGCTGCCCAGCTCGGCCAGCAGCTCGGCCACGCTCTCGGCCAGCACCACGCTCAGCGTGGCCGTGGCCGACAGCGCCGGCCGCCCGTGGTCCTTCACCAGCACCACCAGGCTCTGCCGCGCCGCGTCGCGGGCCAGTGGCGAGCGCGCCGTGCGCACCTCGCCGCTGTGCAGCCCCACGCGGAACAGCCCCGGATCCGTCGCCTTGGCCAGCTCGTACGACAGCCACGCGTTCTGACCCGCGTCCGCGTCCACCGCCACCACCTTGGCCACCAGCGCGCCGGCCTCGCTCGACCGCGCCGCCAGCTCCACGCCCGACCACACCGAGCCCGACACAGCCGCCCCCGACGCCGGCGGGTACAGCACCTGCGGCGCGTTGTCGTTCTCGTCCACGATCACCAGCCGCACCGACACGTTGCTGCTCAGCGCCGGCGAGCCGCCGTCCTCCGCCCAAACCCACAGCCCCACCTCGCGCACCTCCTCGTAATCGAACGAGCGCAGCGCGTACAGCGCGCCCGTCTCCGCCTGCACCGACACGTACGACGACAGCGGCCAGCCCCGCACACCACCCTCCCCCAGACGGTACCGCACGCGCGCGTTCTCCCCCCAGTCCGAGTCCGTCGCCCGCACCCGCAGCACCAGCGCGCCCGCCACGTTGTTCTCCGACAGCCGAGCGCTGTAGCGCTCCTGCGAGAACACCGGCGCGTTGTCGTTCACGTCCAGCACCCGCAGACACAGCACCTTGCTGCTCTGCAGAGATGGACGACCGCCGTCGGCCGCCCGCACCGTCACGTTGTACTCCGACTCCTGCTCCCGGTCCAGCTCTTTCGCTGTCACCACTCGGTAGTAGCTGTCCTGAGAGCTCTCCAGGCGGAACGGGACGCCCTCATCGAGCGAGCAGCGCACTTCGCCGTTGGCCCCCGAGTCCTGGTCCTGTACGTGCAGCAGGGCTACAACAGTCCCCGAAGGGGCGTCCTCAGAGACCTCACTAAGCTGAGAAGTCACTGTTAGTTCAGGCGCATTGTCATTGACGTCGGTTACGGTGATCCCGACCTTTGCCGTATCGTAAAGTTGTCCTCCGTCCCGTGCTTGCACCTCCAGCTCGTAGGCTTTGCCTTCCTCAAAGTCCAGGCTTCGCAATAGCGTGATCTCTCCGGTTTCAGCATCCACATTGACAATATCCAATGCCATGTCCGCCTCTTTCTGCAATGAGTATCTGACGTTCCCGTTCAAGCCTTCATCTGCATCTGTGGCCGTGACGGTGACGAGGACGGAGCCCACGGGCACGTCCTCCGGCACACGCACCGTGTACTCCGCCTGGCTGAACACGGGCGCGTTGTCGTTCGCGTCCAGCACCGTCACGCGGATCCGCGCCGTGCCCGTCCGGGACGGCTCGCCGCCGTCGCTCGCCCTCAGCACCAGCTCGTGGAACGCCGCCTCCTCCCGGTCCAGCGCCTTCGCCAGCACCAGCTCGGGACGCTGATCCCCGCCGGGGCCCGTCTGCACGGCCAGCGAGAAGTGCTCGTCGCCGCTCAGCTCGTAGCTCTGCAGGGAATTCTGTCCCGAGTCGGGGTCGTGAGCCCTGGGAAGTGCAAACCGCGACCCTGAGGCTGTCATCTCGCTTATTTTCTCTTCCACTTCAATGTCCTTGAAGGTGGGGGAGTTGTCGTTAATGTCCGTGATTTCCACATCAATTTTGTAAACCTTCATTTCCCCCTCCACTATCAGCTCACAGCGCAGCACGCATTGCTCCACCAGCCGGCACAGCTGCTCTCTGTCGATCCTCTCGGCCGTCACTAAATGTCCTGTCTTCCCGTGTAGAGCAAAGTACTGTGTCCTACCTCTGTCTATGATGCGGACGCCACGGTCTGAGAGCGCCGGCATCTGCAGCCCCAGGTCCTTGGCCACGTCGCCCACGAACGAGCCCTTGGGCATCTCCTCGGGCACCGAGTAGCGCAGCTGCCCCCACGCCGCCTCCCAGGCCGCCAGCAGGACGCCCCACAGCAGCACTCGCTGCCGCCGGCCCCAGCGCCTCCCCGCCGCGCACATCTCCCCCGCCGCACCGCCGGCACCGCAACACCGCCGGCAGATCCCCGCCGCCGATCGCCGATCCGGCTCCCGCTCCGGCTACGACTTGCCGTTCCCGGCCTTCGCCGCCCGCCCCTACGCCTCGCTGTATCTCGAATCCGCACCGCGGGGAAGATCGGAAAGCGACCTCTTTCCGAGCCAGCGATCCAGCGATCGAGCCGGGCCGCAGCGGGCGGGGCTGCAGCGCTCCGACCTTCCTCTCGCTCCTCTCGGTCAACAGCGGCGCCCGCAGCCTCCTCCCGGCACTGCACGCACCGAGCGCTGACGAGACGTGCCCGCCCTGCCTCGTCCACGGGAAGCTCAAAAAGACGGAACATTCACTGCGAAAATATCGGGTCCTGTACAGCGGAGACCTGGCGTTATGTTCTTTCTACCGCACATGAAAATACTGATGGGATTCTGATAATCTATAGATACAAAGTTCTCTTAACATGGCGTGCAAAGTATTCTGAATCTACTCTTCTGTGGTAGGAAAGCACAGCATCTTCCCTGCAACTGCACAGCTTTTTGTGTCAGTCGTTCTCTAGTGTTTTCTCACTGAGCATCCACACTCGAACACCTCCAGCCAGAGTAGATTCCCTGAGCAATTGCACACAGAAATGATGAAGATCCCTTCTCAAAAGCAGCCATTCTAGGGACTGCCTTTCCCTCTCTGCTTTTTTACTTTTCACTTGCACATCCGAGGCTGCTCTGAATCAACCTGCGTTGCTTCCCTTCTTCAACCACTGCGTCAGAATTTTTAATTACAGCCTTACACAACAGACCGTGCATATACCACTTACTGCTCCATTCTTGATCACAGCCTTAGCGAAAGACACTATCAATCAAAGAATACATAAATTTTGCGGGAAAAAAATATTAAAATGAAATACAAGTTAAAAACAAAATCAAACTAACCAACTAATGAACAAACAACAACAACAACAAACCAAAAAAACCGACATGAATTCATTTCTTAAAACTCATTCAATGACTCCGTAGAAAAGCCATTTCAGGACCGGTAAACTACCACACATGATGGAACTCTTAATGATAAATAACTGCAGAAAAAGAACAAAGAAAGCGCTGGTAAAGTCGGAGACGGGTCAGAGATCGATAAATTGATCTCATTACTGCTGTCATTTCTGCAGCTCCCTTACACTACAAGATGGGAAGGCACAGAGTGGAAGGTAGGCATATTCGTTACGGAAGAAAAATTTTTCTTTCATCTAGGCACGTTTCTTTAAAACACAGTAACAATAAAAAAAGAAAAAAAAATTTTTCTTCAGACAACAAATCAGTCGCAATGCATCTATTCGGCAAACCATGGTCAGGAAGGAAAAATCACATCACTGAAAGTCAATCATATTCCAAACTCTGCCATACAGAATTAGTAGATCTCCTTCTAAAAGTAAGGATCTGCCTTCACCGTTACTAACTCGTATTACTTTACACAACACAAGCGTTGCAGAAAACCGTGAACCTGAACATTTGAAAAACAGAGGGGTGGTGTCAATACGTTATCACTCTGACAGGAGAAAAGCAAAACTGAAAGCAGGCCTTTTCAAGTCCACTAAGGTTTTTTGCAGCATAAGCTGAAAGACAAGAACTTCCAACTGAGCCGACATCTGTGACACCTCATGAGGCAGAGTGCCCGCTCCCAAAGCCTGCTGCCTAAACGGGGCAGTTATGACAGGCGCTAATTGGAAAGGGAGACCGGCGCTAACTGCACCTGAAAAGAAACAAAGCCAAAGAGCCCACTGCCGCCACCCCGTCGTTACGAAAAGCTCAGAGAGAAGGAGTGAAAGTGCTTACAGACCTGCGGTGCGTCGGGATCGGCGGGCAGCTCTCCCGCGACGGCGCTGCTGCTCGGGCTCGGCTTCTCGCAGGGCTCCCCGGCCACAAGCTCCTCCGCGGGCACGATGGGCAGCGGCGGCGGCGGCCAAGCGGCCTCGAGGTTGGCGCGGGGCGGCGCCGCCACGCACAGGTTGTAGGAGTAGGGCAAGGTGCCCTCGCAGAAGTCGGCCGGGAAGGCGGCGCCGGCCAGCGACAAGCGCTGCGCGCCCAGGCAGCGCAGCACGCCGGGCGGCCCGGCCCGCCGCAGCCGCGCCAGCACGGCCAGCGCCACGCTCAGCACCAACAGCGCCGACAGCAGCGCCAGCGCCAGCACCAGATAGAACTGCAGCTCGCCCGCCGCCTCGGCGCCCGCCGCCCGCTCGCTCAGCTCCGGCAGCGCCTCCTGCAAGCTCTCGGCCAGCACCACGTGCAGCGTGGCCGTGGCCGACAGCGCCGGCTCGCCGTGGTCCTTCACCACGGCCACCACGCGCTGCTTGGCCGCGTCCCTCTCCGACACGGCCCGCGCCGTGCGCACCTCGCCGCTCTGCAGCCCCACGCGGAACAGCGCCGGCTCCGACGCCTGCACCAGCTCGTACGACAGCCACGCGTTGCGCCCCGCGTCCGCGTCCACCGCCACCACCTTGCCCACCAGGTACCCGGACGACGCCGAACGCGGCACCACCTCGAAAGCCGAACCCACCGAGCCCGACGCCGCCGGCGGGGGCGGGTAGAGCACCCGCGGCGCGTTGTCGTTCTGGTCGAGCACGAAGACGCGCACCGTGGCCGTCGAGCTGCGCGCCGGCGACCCGCCGTCCTGCGCTCGCACGGCCACCAAGAACTCGCGGCACTGCTCGTAGTCCAACGAGCGCTGCGCGTACACCGCGCCGCTCCGCGCCTCCACCGACACCAGCGGCGCCGCGCCCGCCGCGCCCGCGCTGCCGCCCGACAGCCAGTAGCTCACGCGCCCGTTCGCGCCCGCGTCCAAGTCCCGAGCCACAACGCGCAACACCAGCGCGCCCACCGCGTTGTTCTCCCGCACGTACGCGCTGTACGACGCCTCCTCGAACACCGGCGCGTTGTCGTTCACGTCCGACACCTCCAGCAACAGCTCCGCCACGCTCGATAGCGCCGGGCTGCCCCGGTCCCGGGCCACCACCGTCACGCGGTGCTCGGACGCCTGCTCGCGGTCCAGCGCGCTCGCCGTCACCACTTTGTAAGAGCCGCCCGACGACGCCACGATCGACAGCGGCGCCTCTCCCGACAGCTCGCACGACACCTCACCGTTCTCGCCGGAGTCGGGATCGTTCACGTTTAGCAGGGCAACCACGGTGCCGGCTGGAGCGTCCTCGGGCACGGGGGTCGACAGCGACAGAATGGTGATTTCGGGGGCGTTGTCGTTCTCGTCTGTGATGTCTATTCGCACTTCGCAGTGATCAGTGAACCCGCCGCCGTCCGTCGCCTCCAGGCTGAAGCTGTACTTACTCTTCTCCTCGAAGTCCAGAGGACCAGAAGTTCTGATCTCGCCACTCTCGCTGTCGACAGAGAATAAAGCGCTGATGGAGTCCGAGACGTCCCCGAAGGAGTAGGAGACCCGCCCATTGGACCCCGCGTCCGCATCAGTGGCCCTCACTCGCAGCACCAGCGACCCCGCCGGCAGATTCTCCGCCACTCGAGTCTCGTACACTGTTTTGCTGAATACAGGCGGGTTGTCATTGGCATCAGATACGTTGACACGAACCTGAACAGTCCCGGACCTCGCTGGGTCTCCGCCATCCACTGCCGTCAGCACCAGCTCAAAGGAGCTCTGCTTCTCTCTGTCCAACGCTTTCTCCAGCACTAATTCAGGCTGCTTCTTTCCACCTGGTCTCTCCTTCATGGACAGAGAGAAGGACGGGTTGCTGCTGAGCTCATAAGTCAGCAGTGAGTTGCTGCCCACGTCCGCATCTCGGGCCATCTCCAGAGGAAAACGAGTGCCGGGAGGGATCCATTCACCGATCTCGAGTTCCAAAACAGCCTTCCTGAAGACCGGGGAGTTGTCATTCACGTCCTCAATGGACACCTCGACATGGAAGACGTTTAGCGGGTTGTGCACCAGCGCCTCGAAGCTGATCGAGCAGGACAACGACTCGCCGCACAGCTCCTCCCGGTCCAGCCTCTCGCTCACGTACAGGTTCCCGTTCTCCTCGCTCACCGTTAAGTATTTCAGCTGCTTTTTGCCGGCAGACGCCACCCGCAGCTTGCGCGCCGGCAGCTCGTCGGCGCTGAGCCCCAGGTCCCGGGCCAGCGGCCCCACCAGCGAGCCTCTGGGCAGCTCCTCGGCCATGGAGTAGCGGAGCCGCTCCGCCGCCGCCCGCCAGCACAGCCACAGCAGCACAGCGCCCAGCACCGCCGCTCGCCCGCCGCCCGGCCCGCCGCTCGGCCTCCGCCCGCCCGACATCGCCCACAGCGCTCGCTCGCCGAGCTCGCCAGGCTCCTGCCGCCGCCCCGCCTCCCTCGCAGCCGCTCGGCGCAGCCACAGCAGCGCCCGACAAAGCAAACCCGGACCGCCGCCGCCTCCCACTCGCACGCCTCTGCTGCCCGCGCCGCCTCTCGCCTCTGCTGCCCGTGCCGCTGCCGCTCTGGCCCGCACTGCCCGCCCGAGCCAGCAGCCTGCGGGGACAGCACGCACAGGCGGCGGCGGCGGCGGCTCCAGCAACGCTCGCCGGCGGCCCAACAGCGGCACCCGGAGGCGCCGACACAACACTGCAGCCGCCTCACGCCCGCGCTCGGCGGGGAACAACTTTGGCCCGGGATGGGGCTGCAACGGCCCTGGGGTCTCTCCTCCATTCCAATCAGCAATCAAAGCAGGACCTGCTTAATGTGCTTCCTAAGGCCTTTGGAACCGAGATGCGCCCTCGGGTGCTTTTAGGTCATTATCGCAGTCAGAAGCAAATATTCATAAATATTCATAGCAGAGTGATAAAGGAAGGAACTCAGCTGCTCTTAATAAAACCAGGCTCAACTATAGGACCAATACACGATAATATAGGGAAGACTTCAAGAGCATTTTTGAACTGTGTTAGATCTTTTGAAATCTTCTGCATTTATTACCTGGGATAAATTAACCTGAGAAATGGATCAGCCTAAAGCAATGGAAGCAATATCTATGCTAAGGGAGCAGAGTTAAGTTACTCTTTTGTCTGTGATCCTTGAAACATCCTTCTTTTCCTCTCCATACTTGAGAGGCTGACAGTAGGAAACTGCAAAACCACACCAAGTCCTTCATAGATTCAAACAATGGTTTTAGTTGGAAGGGTTCTTTCAAGGTCATTGAAAGCATGCATTGCTCTAGCTGGTGTCTCACAAAAAGAGCTTAGAGGGAGTGAACCACCCCTATCACCCTGTTTGCCTTATTACCTCTTATACTGTGCAGGATACAACTTTCTAAGCAGCAAGTGCATTTTGCCAAATCATGTCCCATTTTACCACCCACCAGTAACCCCATGTACTTCTCTGCAAAGCTCTTCCCAATTCCCTACTGCCTACTGGAACTGCAGATTGCCCTGACCCAGGTGCAGAACCTTTCCCTTGGCCTTGTTGAACTTCAGGATGTTTTCACGGGTCCACTTCTCCAACCTATCAAGGTCCCTCTTCCCTCTCATGAATCAACTGAGCTTGGTGTCAGCTGCACATTTGCTGAGGGTGTGCTCAATCCCAGTGTCTATGAAGATACTAAACAGTACTGCTCCCAGGAAGGACTCTGCAAGGACAAGTTGCAGGTTTGCATTTGGACATTCAGCTGTTCTATGTAAGTCTTTGGAGGTGACTATCCAGCCAGTTCCTCATCCATGTAACAGTCTCCAGATGAGTGTCCAGCATGTTCTGGGCAACTGTGTGAGAGACACTCTGCACATATTCTCCCACCGGCCCCTGGTCAGTTCATAGAAGCCTTGGCTTCACTGGGTGACCACTGCATTTGGAGGATTGCAGTAGAGGTGGTTTGGCACTGTTACACTACAGATAAGTGTGCCTGGGTGAGCACATCGGCCTGTGAAAGCTTCCCCTTCACAGCTGTAAACATCACAGGTGTGTGCAGGAACTGCACCTGCACTGGGACAGCTGGAAGAGAAATGACCTTCCACATAAGAGAGACAGCCTGAGGTTGAGCTCATGACACCAAGAAAGGCAAGAGTTGGGAACACACAGAAAGGAACAGATCAGGTGTAACAATATTTCATAGGCCTCACTTACTGTGCCAAAGCAGCTCAGATTGCATGGTACCCCAGCAGGTACATGTAGGTGTTACCTGTGACATTTGATGAGCAAGGGAATGACCATGTCCTTCTACAACCTCACACACAGAGCTCTCCTGTCTTCTCTTTCCTGCTACACAACTGGCAGCTTTGCTTGTGACCCTCTCATTGCTGGCAAAATTTACCATGAGATGATAATGCACTACAAGAACACCAAGAAGGGAGGGACATTTGCCTGCTCACCACCATTCTGAGAAGAAATGGAAGGATTCTAAACACTGAAAATTATAAACCCCCAAAATAAAAGAGGAGTGGTCATCCAACAGAGAATGGCTCATCAAAGGAATGACTAAGAGTGAATTTTCTGCCTTCTTTTACCACACACACTGTTCCACAGACTTACAGCTTCTGCTAAGGTAATGTTTACATTTATTTGTCCTGACAGTAACAAAACTCAAGACTACCTTCATGTCTCTGGCCTTTCATAGCTGCTGTAGCATGAACAAGAGGCACTAACACACCGTGCATTGCTGAATGAAGCAATGCTGATAAATACAAGGAAACCTGCAGATATGTGAAACTAAGAAACAAAACCCAAAAATGTAAATCAGAGAAGCAAGGCCGAGAAGCATGAGGAGACAAGGGGTGATCAGAGAACCTCACTGGGAAATCTTCGGGCTCTTCACTGGAATTCATCTCTGAAAGCACTTGGAGGTCACTGAGCTCTCAAGTTGCAAGTGCAGCCCTAACATCTTACACTGGACTACCTAATTATGGGATTCATTTTAAGAAAGAGTCATCAGATCTCAGCAATTCTACTGGGTGGCCTGCTCACCTCCCACAGATATCAAGCAGTTTCACAAGCTCAACCTTCAAAGAAATTACAACAGATTCCCTTTTTGCTTTTTCTCCATATTCCTCACACACAAAATTCTGCTTGAGGTGGCTGAAGGAAGTCTTTGCTGCCAAACCACAGACACAGTTTCAAAGGCAGAAGCACTGACCAGAAATGCATAAAAACCCCACGACCTTACAAGAAAGCAAGTCCTGAAAGAAAGTCTGATTGCAACTAAGAAGAAACTCTACATCACTCTACTCTGCAGAGATACAAATGGATAATCAAAGTTTCACATAGGAAAGGTAATTTATTCTACACATCCATCATGGTTCTACAAGCACAGTTTTTCAGGAAATCCTTCATTGCTGGAGGACTGTCAATGTATTTCAGGACAGGGATACCAGGACAAAAGGAAACACAGCACAGACCTTGGCCTCAGACTTGAAATCAAACTATTGACCAGTCAAACCCACACTGACCCAACCATTTTCCTCATTCAAATTCAGCCTCTCCATTTCCTGGCTCTGCATTCACAGCCTTGGGTTGCACCATGGGCAATACCCAACTTCTGACTACATGGCAGCCTCAGCAAAAAGAGCATTTCATTCAGTCCCATGTTAGAGAAACAGATATTCATCAAAGTGTTTGTCTTAGTTGAGGTCCACCTTCAGGGTATGGAGAAGAACTTCTCTCCCACCCTGACAATCACAAGATGTCTTTTGGTGTTTCACACTGAATCATGGAATCAAAGGTTGGGAGAGACCCTCAAGATCATCTGGTCCAACCCTCAGCCCAGCACTACCATAATCACCCCTAAACCATATCCCCAAGTGCCACACCCAGAGGCCTCTCCAACACTTCCAGAGAGGGTGACTCCACCACCTCCCTGGTCAAGTTATTCCAATGTCTGATCACTCTTTCAGAGAAACAAACAAAAAAAGAAAATCAAATATGTAATCTGGATCTCCCATGGTACAGCTTAAGACCATTTTCTGTTCTTCTTTCCCTTAAGACACGGAAGGAGACCAACCTCCACCTCACTACAACTGCTTTTCAAGTAGTTTGGTTGGAAAGGTTCTTTCAAGGTCATTCAATCCCCAGCTCTACCATGGGCAGGAACCCTTTCCACTGGACTAAAACACTCAAAACCTCATCCAAACTCATCGAAACCTCACCCAACCAGAGAAATGAGGTGCCCCCTAAGCTTTCTCTTCTCCACAATAAGTAACCCCTCTTATCTCAAGAGAACTGAGATATCTGAGCTGCTCCTCAGAAGCTTCAACAGCTTTGGTTTGTTCACAGCATTGCCAGGCACAGGGAGGACCAGCTTTACTCCTTGACACAAAGCAAAAAAATAAACAAAACACAGCAAGAGTGAGAAACCATCAGAAGTGTTTGAATCACAGATTCACATTTCAGATTGTGTCAGCTCTGGTAGGAACACAAAGGAAACTGGTTGGTAGGAAGTACACAGGAGGCTCACACAGGAGATCACAGCATAGACCCCAGACACACTCATGTCTTTGGCAGTGAAAAAACAAACAAGTTTGGAATCACAGCTGTGGCCTCATCCAACAACTGGATCAAACTGGACCTTTACACCTCTCTTTTAGCCACCTCACACTGTGCCAGAGTGAACTCCTGCACCAGCCTTTTCTCTGGACAAACAGAACTCTTTTCCCCATCCAAAAACCACACCACAGGAAAGTTAAATCTGCAGATGGACAACATTACAAGAAAAGTTGCACACACAACTTCTTAGATCCCAAGCATCACTAAAAGATTATTCTGATCATTCCAATAATTTGAATAACTTTAAAATGTTATACAGAGCAAAAGCAATCAGCAGCTCAGTTAAAAACCCAATCATCAAATATCAGCTCAAAGGGAACATCACACATGGGCTCTCTGAAAGCTCTACCACTCATAATGTAAGATGTGCTGAACCCAAAACTTGGCCATTTGAGTCCAAACCACGCAATATTAAAAATTAAGACTCTTTCTGACTTATTTTCATAAGGTATAGTTTCAACCCTGGGAGTCAACAAAACACAGGCCATGTCTCCACCAGCACCTCCTCACACACAACACTCTCCTCAAACTCTTCACAGCTCTCATGGTTATCAGAGATCTTCAAGATTGACAGAAAGACCTCCCCAAAAAAGAAATATTTGTCAGACAACGTCTCCTTAGTGTGGATATTATTTGACTTTTCACCCTTGGCATGTCACAAGCAAGAGCATTTCTTACAGTGACAGTTGAAAGAAACATGTCTTGAAAGCCTTTCTCTTTCCAGCTGTAAACAGGAAAGGTAACAAATGTAACAGGCAGGCAAATAGGACAGATCTGATTTTACACACTGTATCGGAGGTAAAGGCCCATCTTGAGATCCTCAAAACAGAAAGGTGGATAGTTAACTCCTGCAGAAATTAAGACTAAAACACTCTTTTAGATCATGTAACTAAGAGTAGGAGACTAATTCAGTTGTTTATGAGGAAGTGAACACACAGCTTGCTCTTCCCAAAGCTCCCACATGACCTTTGTCATAATTACATAATTAAGTTTTGCAGTTACACAATTATGACAACATAAAAACACAAACAAAAAACCCCCCAGGGCTCTCCATGCATCAGGAATACGTCTTCCCGTCAAACACTTTGGGAAGGAAATCCTCACATTGCAAGGTACTACAGGTGGGTAATGAACCCAAAACCAAGAAAAGCATTCCCTTGTGTCCTTCAACAGACCCTCCTGCGCTTGCAGGACTCAAATCCCCGACCCATCACATTATCCAGGATGCTCTTTGAACCATCTAATTTACAAGTACTTGGCACATAAAGCCCAGTTTATCAGACCATTTCTCTTCAATCCACCCACTTCACAGAGATATCTTTACATTTCTGCATAAAGATACATTTGTCTGCTCACTCATTTTCTGTGAAGAAACCTCAAAGTTCTAAAAGGAAAAGAGGAGCAGTGCTCCAGTCAATGTATGCAGACATTCACAGTGGGTCAGTGAAGGTCTGTATAGGGGCAATCACCCTCTCCTTACATCTCCCTCTACACCTTGAGTCTCTCCCCTCACACTCACGCAAGGCTCTTGCCATGACATGTCTTTTATAGCCAAGGCACATCCAGTCTCATTGCACAAGGCTCAACCTCAAAAGACAAGAAATCAGCAAAACACCTCTGCAGTTTCCTCCTGCATTTCATTTTCCATAGGCAGCCACCCAAAACTGGTTTTGACCAGTCACTGCTTTCAACCCAATCCTTCATCTTCATAACAGACAGACAGACATCATCAAGGCACCAGTTGTTGTCCAGCCCATTTCTCTACTGGAAACACAAGGAGCAAAGTATGGATGAATGCAAAGACATTTCCTACTGACCTCCATTATGTATCATCAAGACACATGAAGACTACAAGAGTACAAATTCTGAGCAGCAGAGTTACATACAGCAAAGTCAATATTGCAGTCTAGAGAACCTCACCCAAATCAAGGGTATGTGCCGTTGGGAAGACACCTGAACCTGCAAAGAACACAAACTACAATTTGCTAGTGAGGCAACACACCTGTACAGAAGACCGAGGACTGAAAGGAACACAGGGCTGTTACATGTCAGGGCACAGAAAGCACTTGGTGCATGACGAAAACACAAAGCCTCACTCAAACTTCCAGCCACCATCAGCCTCACTACACCTGCCTCCCCAGCAACCTGGAGCACCGACTAAGGACCCAACGTCCACCTCCCACCAACCAACAGTGTCAATGCAGGAACCTCTGCCAGCTTTGTCAGCAAACTTCCGTACACAGAGAACGAAGTACGGCAGGGAAACAGCAGTAGAGCCGAAGGAGAAGCTTCGCAGAAACACTTTGGTCAGAGGAACTCACCGGGAGAGGGGCGGGGTCCGCCTGCTGGGCACCGGCAGGATCCTCCTCTCCGAGCAGCGGCGCGGGCTCGTCGGGCGGCGGCCGGGCCGGCAGGGTGTCGCAGCAGCTGTCGGCCGAGAAGCGGAGGTGGCTCTTGCGCGAGTCGGCCGTGAGAGACACGTCGTGCGAGTAGGAGTGCAGGAAGGCGCGCACGCCGTCGATGCCCACGAAGTGCGTGGCCGGCACGCCGCGCAAGGCGCCGCTGCCCGCCGCCAGCAGCTGCTGCTGCGAGCGCCGCCAGCGCCGCAGGCGCAGCGCCAGCAGCAGCAGCAGGAAGGCGACGAAGAGGCACGACACGGCGGCCACGGCCAGCACCAGCCAGCGCGTCAGGCTGCCGCCCGCCTCGCCCGCCCCCGCCTCCGCCTCCGCCCGCGCCGCGCTGCCCAGCTCGGCCAGCAGCTCGGCCACGCTCTCGGCCAGCACCACGCTCAGCGTGGCCGTGGCCGACAGCGCCGGCCGCCCGTGGTCCTTCACCCGCACCACCAGGCTCTGCCGCGCCGCGTCGCGGGCCAGTGGCGAGCGCGCCGTGCGCACCTCGCCGCTGTGCAGCCCCACGCGGAACAGCCCCGGCTCCGTCGCCTTGGCCAGCTCGTACGACAGCCACGCGTTCTGACCCGCGTCCGCGTCCACCGCCACCACCTTGGCCACCAGCGCGCCGGCCTCGCTCGACCGCGCCGCCAGCTCCACGCCCGACCACACCGAGCCCGACAAAGCCGCCCCCGCCGCCGGCGGGTACAGCACCTGCGGCGCGTTGTCGTTCTCGTCCACGATCACCAGCCGCACCGACACGTTGCTGCTCAGCGCCGGCGAGCCGCCGTCCTCCGCCCAAACCCACAGCCCCACCTCCTCGTAATCGAACGAGCGCAGCGCGTACAGCGCGCCCGTCTCCGCCTGCACCGACACGTACGACGACAGCGGCCAGCCCCGCACACCACCCTCCCCCAGACGGTACCGCACGCGCGCGTTCTCCCCCCAGTCCGAGTCCGTCGCCCGCACCCGCAGCACCAGCGCGCCCGCCACGTTGTTCTCCGACAGCCGAGCGCTGTAGCGCTCCTGCGAGAACACCGGCGCGTTGTCGTTCACGTCCAGCACCCGCAGACACAGCACCCTGCTGCTCTGCAGCGACGGACCACCGCCGTCGGCCGCCCGCACCGTCACGTTGTACTCCGACTCCTGCTCCCGGTCCAGCTCTCTCGCTGTCACCACACGGTAGTAGCTGCCCTGTGAGCTCTCCAGCCGGAACGGGAGGCTCCCATCCAGGGAGCAGCGCACCTCGCCGTTGGCCCCCGAGTCCTGGTCCTGCACGTGCAGAAGAGCTACAGCAGTCCCCGAAGGGGCGTCCTCAGAAATCTCACTCAGCGCCCACCGCACGGAAATCTCGGGCACGTTATCGTTTATGTCTGTCACGGTGATCGCGACTTTTGTTGTATCAAAAAGACCACCCCCATCACGTGCCTGTAGCTCCAGTTCGTAGTAGTCGCCGTCCTCAAAGTCCAGGCTCTGCACGAGCGTGATCACTCCTGTCTCGGAGTCCAGATGGAAAATATCCGATGCCATGTCCGTCGCTTTCTTCACCGAATATTTCACGTGACCGTTCAAGCCCTCGTCTGCATCTGTGGCCGTGACGGTGACGAGATCGGAGCCCACGGGCACGTCCTCCGGCACACGCACCGTGTACTCCGCCTGGCTGAACACGGGCGCGTTGTCGTTCGCGTCCAGCACCGTCACGCGGATCCGCGCCGTGCCCGTCCGGGACGGCTCGCCGCCGTCGCTCGCCCTCAGCACCAGCTCGTGAAACGCCGCCTCCTCCCGGTCCAGCGCCTTCGCCAGCACCAGCTCGGGACGCTGATCCCCGCCGGGGCCCGTCTGCACGGCCAGCGAGAAGTGCTCGTCGCCGCTCAGCTCGTAGCTCTGCAGGGAATTCTGTCCAGAGTCGGAGTCGTGAGCGTCTGGGAGGGGAAACCGCGATCCTGTGGCTGTCATCTCGCTTATCCTCTCCTGCAGTTCGATTTCTTTGAAGCTCGGGGCATTGTCGTTAATGTCCGTGATTTCTACTTCGATTTCATAAACTTTCGTTTCCCCCTCCACAATCAGCTCAGAGCGCAGCACGCATTGCTCCACCAGCCGGCACAGCTGCTCTCTGTCGACCCTCTCGGCCGTCACTAAATGTCCCGTCTTCCCATTCAAAGCAAAATACTGCGTCCTACCTCCGGTGACAACGCGGGCGCCACGATCTCGGAGCGCCGGCAGCTGCAGCCCCAGGTCCCTGGCCACGTCACCCACGAACGAGCCCTTGGGCATCTCCTCGGGCACCGAGTAGCGCAGCTGCCCCCACGCCGCCTCCCAGGCCGCCAGCAGGACGCCCCACAGCAGCACTCGCTGCCGCCGGCCCCAGCGCCTCCCCGCCGCGCACATCTCCGCCGCCGCACCGCCGGCACCGCAACACCGCCGGCAGATCCCGGCCACCGATCGCCGATCCGGCTGCCACTCCGGCTACGACTTGCCGTTCCTGGGAAGTGCCTCCCGCCCCTCCGCCTCGCTGTATCTAGGCTCCGCACCGCGGAGACGATCGGAAACAGTCCGCTTTCCGACCCAGGAATCCAGCGATCCAGCGATCGAGCCGGGCCGCAGCGGGCGGGGCTGCAGCGCTCCGACCTTCCTCTCGCTCCTCTCGGTCAACAGCGGCGCCCGCAGCCTCCTCCCGGCACTGCACGCACCGAGCGCCAACGAGACATGCCCGCCCTGCCTTGAGCACGGGAAGCTCAAAAAGACGGAACATTCCCTGCGGAAATGTCGGGTCAAGTCCAGCGGAGACCTGGCGTTATGTTCTTTCTACCGCACAGGAAAATATTGATGGGATTGTGATAATCTATAGATACAAAGTTCTCTTAATATGGCGTGCAGAGTATTCCGAATCTACTCTTTTATGGTAGGAATGCATAATATCTTCCCTGCAACTGCAGAACTTTTTGTGCCAGTCGTTCTCTTTGTGTTTTCTCACTGAGCGTCAACACTGGAACGCCTCCACTCACAGTAGATTCCCAGACCCTGAGCAATTGCACATGGCAGTGATGAAGATTCCTCCTTAGAGAAGACAATCTACGGGCTGCCCTTCTCTCTCTCTTTTTTCTTTTCACTTGCACATCCGAGGCTGCTCTGAATCAGCCTGCATTGCTCTCCTCCAATCAGTACTTCCCAATTTTTTCATTGCACCCTAAATGTAACGCTGTGCTTTTGTATACAGCTTAGTGCTCCATAACTGATCACAGCCTTAGCGAGAGATACTATCAAGCATTTCTTAGATCACATTTAATCTATCTGTAGAAAACCATCTGAGGAACGATAAATAAAGCACCAAACTCTGAATGATAAATAATCGCAGAAACAGAAAAAAAGAAATAAAGCTCTGATAAAATAAACTGATCTCACTACAGCTCCCCTTTTCGGTAGCCCACTTACACCAAAAAATGGGACGGCACAGGGTGGAAGGTAGGTATTTTCCTTAGGGAAGAACAACTCCCCACTCCTCTAGCAAGTTTCCTTAACATTCCCAAATAACAAACAAACAGGTCGCAGTGCATCTACAGGGTAAAGAAGGATCAGGAAGGCAAAATCTCATTACCGAGCGTCAATCGCATTGCCAACTCCACCATGGGGAATTAGCAGATCTCTTTCTAAGATATAAGTATCCACCTTCACCGTTAGTAACCTATATTATTTCACACAACACAAGGTTTGTAGATAAACGTGAGCAATTGAACAAAGAGGTGCTGTCGCTACGTTACTGCTCTGAGAGGAAAATTTAAAAAAGCAGAACGCAGAAGCAGATCTTTACAAGTCCTCTACAGTTTTAGGCAGCATAAGTTGAACGACAAAAACCTCCCAACTGAGCCGACATCTGTGACAGCTCATGAGGCAGGAAGTGCCGGTTGGCAACGCCTGCTGCATAAAACGGGACGGAGTTATTACTCGCGCCTGTGAAAACAGCGACACGCACTAACTGCACTAGAACTGAAACTAACCTCAAGAGCACACTGCCACCTGCACACCCTTAAGAAAAGCTCAGAAGGAGGGAGTAAGGGGCTTACAGACCTGTCGTGCGTCGGGGTCGGCGGGCGGCTCTCCCGGGACGGCGCTGCTGCTCAGACTCGGCTTCTCGCAGGGCTCCCCGGCCACAAGCTCCTCCGCGGGCACGATGGGCAGCGGCGGCGGCGGCCAAGAGGCCTCGGCGGCCAAGCGGGGCGGCGCCGCCACGCACAGGTTGTAGGAGTAGGGCAAGGTGCCCTCGCAGAAGTCGGCCGGGAAGGCGGCGCCGGCCAGCGACAAGCGCTGCGCGCCCAGGCAGCGCAGCACGCCGGGCGGCCCGGCCCGCCGCAGCCGCGCCAGCACGGCCAGCGCCACGCCCAGCACCAACAGCGCCGACAGCAGCGCCAGCGCCAGCACCAGATAGAACTGCAGCTCGCCCGCCGCCTCGGCGCCCGCCGCCCGCTCGCTCAGCTCCGGCAGCGCCTCCTGCAAGCTCTCGGCCAGCACCACGTGCAGCGTGGCCGTGGCCGACAGCGCCGGCTCGCCGTGGTCCTTCACCACGGCCACCACGCGCTGCTTGGCCGCGTCCCTCTCCGACACGGCCCGCGCCGTGCGCACCTCGCCGCTCTGCAGCCCCACGCGGAACAGCGCCGGCTCCGACGCCTGCACCAGCTCGTACGACAGCCACGCGTTGCGCCCCGCGTCCGCGTCCACCGCCACCACCTTGCCCACCAGGTACCCGGACGACGCCGAACGCGGCACCACCTCGAAAGCCGAACCCACCGAGCCCGGGGCCGACGCCGCTCCCGGGGCCGCCGGCGGGGGCGGGTAGAGCACCCGCGGCGCGTTGTCGTTCTGGTCGAGCACGAAGACGCGCACCGTGGCCGTCGAGCTGCGCGCCGGCGACCCGCCGTCCTGCGCCCGCACGGCCACCAAGAACTCGCGGCACTGCTCGTAGTCCAACGAGCGCTGCGCGTACACCGCGCCGCTCCGCGCCTCCACCGACACCAGCGGCGCCGCGCCCGCCGCGCCCGCGCTGCCGCCCGACAGCCAGTAGCTCACGCGCCCGTTCGCGCCCGCGTCCAAGTCCCGAGCCACAACGCGCAACACCAGCGCGCCCACCGCGTTGTTCTCCCGCACGTACGCGCTGTACGACGCCTCCTCGAACACCGGCGCGTTGTCGTTCACGTCCGACACCTCCAGCAACAGCTCCGCGCTGCTCCACAGCGCCGGGCTGCCCCGGTCCCGGGCCACCACCGTCACGCGGTGCTCGGACGCCTGCTCGCGGTCCAGCGCGCTCGCCGTCACCACTTTGTAAGAGCCGCCCGACGACGCCACGATCGACAGCGGCGCCTCTCCCGACAGCTCGCACGACACCTCACCGTTCTCGCCGGAGTCCGGGTCATGGACGTTCAGCAGGGCCACCACAGTGCCGACCGGTGCGTCTTCAGGTACGGGGCTCGACAGTGACAGAATGGTGATTTCGGGTGTGTTGTCGTTCTCGTCTGTGACGTCTATCTGAACTTCACAGTAACCAATGAGTCCGCCCCCGTCCCTCGCTTCTAGAGCGAACCTGTATATATTCGTCTCCTCGAAATCGAGGGGCCTCTCGGTGCTGATCTCACCGCTCTCTTTGTCGATAGAGAACAACTCGCGGATCCCGGCCGGGACGTTGACAAAGGAGTAGGAGACCCGCCCATTGGACCCCGCATCTGCATCTGTGGCCCGCACCTGCAGCACCAGCGAACCTGCCGGCAAATTCTCAGCCACTCGAGCCTCGTAGACGTTTTTGCTGAACACGGGCGGGTTGTCATTTAAGTCCGTCACGTTGACCCGAACCTGGACAGTCCCGGACCTCGCTGGGTCCCCCCCATCCACTGCCGTCAGCACCAGCTCAAAGGAGCTCTGCTTCTCTCTGTCCAACGCTCTCTCCAGCATTAATTCCGGCTGCATTTTTCCACTCGTGATCTCTTTCAAGGCCAGACTGAAGGACGGGTTGCTGGTGAGTTGATAAGTAATCAGGGAATTACTTCCCACGTCCGCATCTTGGGCCATCTCCAGAGGAAAACGAGCACCTGGAACCGTCCATTCACCGATCTCGAGGTCCAGGGCATCCTTGCTGAAGACCGGGGAGTTGTCATTCACGTCCTCAATGGCCACTTCGACACGGAAGACGTTGAGCGGGTTGTGCACCAGCGCCTCAAAGCTGACCGAGCAGGACGCCAACTTGCCGCACAGCTCCTCCCGGTCCAGCCTCTCGCTCACGTACAGGTTCCCGTTCTCCTCGCTCACCGAGAAGTATTTCAGCTGCTTTTTGCCGGCAGACGCCACCCGCAGCTTGCGCGCCGGCAGCTCGTCGGCGCTGAGCCCCAGGTCCCGGGCCAGCGGCCCCACCAGCGAGCCTCTGGGCAGCTCCTCGGCCATGGAGTAGCGGAGCCGCTCCGCCGCCGCCCGCCAGCACAGCCACAGCAGCACAGCGCCCAGCACCGCCGCTCGCCCGCCGCCCGGCCCGCCGCTCGGCCTCCGCCCGCCCGACATCGCCCACAGCGCTCGCTCGCCGCGCTCGCCAGGCTCCTGCCGCCGCCCCGCCTCCCTCGCAGCCGCTCGGCGCAGCCACAGCAGCGCCCGACAAAGCAAACCCGGACCGCCGCCGCCTCCCACTCGCACGCCTCTGCTGCCCGCGCCGCCTCTCGCCTCTGCTGCCCGTGCCGCTGCCGCTCTGGCCCGCACTGCCCGCCCGAGCCAGCAGCCTGCGGGGACAGCACGCACAGGCGGCGGCGGCGGCGGCTCCAGCAACGCTCGCCGGCGGCCCAACAGCGGCACCCGGAGGCGCCGACACAACACTGCAGCCGCCTCACGCCCGCGCTCGGCGGGGAACAACTTTGGCCCGGCCCTGGGGTCTCTCTTCTGGTATTATCAGCAAGCGCCAAAGTACTCGCTTAATGCTAAGTAGGAACCCTAATGATTACAGCAGCTACTGCAGTCTAATACCGATTTTTTTTCTGTTGGTTTCTTTTGTAGCTGTAATAGACATATCAACCACTATTGCACCTTACCAAAGACTTTGGCATCTTGTGGTGTGCATTGGCACGAAACTTAAGAAGGAAATATTTCTTGCAGGGCAATTATGTGTTTCCAGATTGTTTCCCTCATGCACAGCCAGAGAACTGAAGCCAAAAGTAGATTGCTCACATGCTTTAGAAATCATGTGTTTCACTGGTACCTGAGATACCATTTCTCTAGCTTCTCTGAGTAGAGGGTGTAAGGCAAAAGCAGATTTATACAATGCTAAGACTTGAAGAGAAATGTGAAGCCTAAAGCAGTGGAACTGCACCCATGACACTGTACATACCTGGCACAGGAAAAGAAAGTACAAAGCAGTGTAAGCTCTTTGCCCTCTGTCCATACTTACACTCTGAATCTTCTTCCACCCATAAAACCTCCTGTGCTTTTGATGGAAACTCAAAAATCAGGCTTGTTTTAAGAACAGATTTCCCATTTCCATTGTTTTGATTTTGTGAACCTCCAGGCAAAAGTCCCATCACCTGGCCAGTCCATTGTAGGACCACAAAATCAGCCAAAAGATTTTCAGTGAATTCTGATTGTTCATACACAGATCCCAAACCTCCATCTGACCTCATCGGGGCAGATACTACAGTCCTGTGTTTTTCAGTTGCTTTACCAGAACTCTGCCTTAGAAACTCATCCCCATAGCACCTGAAAACTCATGGAGGCCTCAAGATGTAAGCTAAGCAAGCTGCAGTGATTTCAAAGGGCTAGTAGGTCTCTCCTGACTGGATTGAATGACTTTACTAAGCGTCAGAATAACAGAAATCCCTGGCACTTGCTAAATCAAATACCCTCCACTGCCACACATGGCACTGTTCATTCCCTACTGTGACACATCCAGGCTTGTGCCCTGTAGGAAATCATATAGAGAGGCACCTAAATGTGTGCCCCTCAGAGACTTAAGGATCCCCAAGTAAGTGGGCTTGGCCAGCAGCACTTCACAGTTACCCTCTTGGATTAAACAATGGGAAGGGCTGTGTGCAGGTTCTTCACAAGGTCCTCTCGCTCAATTCTGAGCATTTCTAATAAACAAAACCAAAAGCTCCAACTGAATCAAACCAGGTAAATACTGGACACCTGCAATGTACAGGTGCTTTGCCACATCTCTGCCTTCTAGATTCACTTCACTGAAGTCTGAATGTACAAGTGAGGCCCTCAAATCTTACACTTGTACAGTAGTGGGTTTCCTTTCTGCAAATTTAGCTGTTCTTGTCAATTTTCTACTTCATGGTATGTTAATCTCCTGGGAATAAGAAGCTGCAAGGGCCTTATCAAAGGCCTTTGAGCTGAATAGAAGTACTTAGGAGAGACCCTGTAATAACTTCTGCTTCAGATTCCTCACACACAACACTGTCTTCATTTGGGTCTCAACCAAAGTCACTGTTTGCTGCAAAAGAGCCCTCACAAGTGGGAAACATGAACCATGATCTTCCAGGAAACAAAGCCTGAAGTAAGATCCAAGGTGGAAAATGCAAACACCACTTTTATGAACTTCTTATCAAAAAGTAACTTAGATATGTAGATGGAGAAAGGACTTCTCACAGAAGGAATTCCACCCCTCTGTTGTTTTTCTCCTCACTCTCCAACCCTACACAACTTGCAGCTTTGATTTTGACATTCAGAATTTCCCAAAACCTCTTCTAGAGGATAATGCATCACAACCATACAAAGAAGGGAAATACACTTCCATCATTCTGAGAAGAAACATCATTTTTCAAATGCAGAGGAATGACAAATGGACAAATTAAAAGAGGAATGGCCATTGGACAGAGACTGCTTCATCAAACTATGCACTTGGGGGGAATCTCTGCAACTCTTTGATCACATTCCCTGATCCACAAAGATGTGACTTCTTCTTAGGTCATCTTTGCATCTGCTAACCCATGACAAAATTAGAACACAGATGTACCCTCTCCTATCTCCTGCTTCCTCACTAGCTGTAACATGACAAGGAGAAAAAGTCAGACAAGCCATGAAAGGAAGCATAAACTCACTAGGCAGGCATGGAAAGTCATCCCTGAGAGCAGCAGGAACCCATTGAGGACTCAAGCTGTAAATGTCACCCCCTGAAGTCTTACTCCAGACAACAAAGATGATTTCATTTTATATAAATAAGTTAACTATTTAATATAGTCAACAGCTCTCATCAGTTTTCCTACCGTGTGGCCTGCTCACCTCTCACAAACATGAAGCCCTATATTTAAAGGTCTTATTGTGGGCCTCTTTCTCACCCTGTCTTCAGAGAAAGCATAACAGATTCTCTTTAAGATTCTATTTCTACTTCTTCACATATAAAAAATTAACTTGGGTGGTTGAAATAAGTATTTGCTGCTAAACAACACCCACAGTTTCAAATGAAAAAGTACTGATCAGAAATGGGGGAAAGGAACCACGACCTTCCAGGAAAGAAAGGTCTGAGCCAAAGTGTAGTTACAACTATGAAGAAACTCTACATCACAAAGTCACAAGGAAGATGTAATTTTGAATGAAGAGGTTTCACAGAGCAGCAGAGTGACATAGTGAGCATCAACTCAGGCCTTTCCCACTGTGTGTAAATTTGACTGTGAGCCAACCACTTCATCCCATAAATAATGAGCTGTCCTTGAGCTCTTCATGCGAGGCATCAAGACTGTATGGCAATGATCTCCCATTGAAGTGGGATGGCTCACAAGGTTGCTCCTCAAGGCTGAAAGCCCTTTTACCAATGACAGAGTCCAATTTCACCTCTCCCTGAAGTTTAGCTGGACTGCCTGCCAGGTGACTCTCTCCTTCAGCAGGCACATCTCTCGGGGTTAGAAAGTCCTTAGGTGAGACTAAGACATCTATCCTTACCCAAGGCACTGACAATCCTTACCCAAGGCACTGACAATCCTCACCTGCAACAGATCTTTACTAAGTGGATGGAAACTAAACACAAATTAAATGCATGCAGCTAATTCCATTAAATACAAACCATTGTCCAAGTCTAAAACTAAGATTGGACCTGACTGTACCCAAGTTACATCAGCAGGTTAGGTAGCAGGAATGTCCACTCTGAAACTTGTGACTCAGCATGAGGAACTCCCTCACTCGTTTCAATCTCCAGTCTCTGTGTAAATAATTCCAGGTTGATTCTGAGTCAATTCTCCTTAGTACTAAATAATAGATATTGCACCCACCCACACCTAAGATCCATCAGGAGTTAAGGAAACAAGGGGATCCATACGATAATAATCCTTTTTATATTTCAACACTGAAAGTAACAGATAGAACCTTGCTATCAAACTTTGCTATGATGCATTTCTACAACATATTAAAGCCACTTTTGTTAATACCCCTGACAGGGAAGCATTAAGGAATCTAGCCATACATCTAGCCATACATCAGGCCTCTAAATGCAGAGTTCTTGGACAAATGCTTGATTATCAGAGGACTACAGTTGCCTTTCAGGACAGGGAAACTCAAATCACAGACAAAAATGACACAGACCTTGACACCAGGCAAGAAATCAAAACATTGATCAGCCAAAACCACATTGACTCACATGTTTTCCTGGTACAAAGTCAGCCTCTCACCCTCCTTGCTCTGCATTCACAGCCTCTTTCACACCATGGACAAATCCAACTTCTGACCACAGGTCAACCACAAGTGACAGAGCAGATGGTTCATTCAGCAAGATTTTAGGGAAAGAGAAATCTTTGTCTTGGCAGCTGAACACCTTCAAGGTATGGAAGAGAACTCCTCCTGCAGCCTGAGAGTTTGAACAGATCTCTCTGGTTTTAAGAACTATCAGCCAAACTGAGGCCCACTTTTAGAACATGAGAAGAAACAAGAACAAAAAAAGTAAAAACGGGAAACTCGCAATAATGTAGGAATCTTACCTTAACATTTCCAAATATAACTGTAGCAAGAAGAGGACTGATTATCGAGAGGTACAGTTCTCCAACTCATTTCTTTGGAAAGCAGGGAAAACACACAGAAGCACAATTATTGGATCCATACAACAGCCAGGGGAAATGGAACACTCTACCAACCTTTTAGACATTCCGAAATACACCACAGCAAACGCTTCCACCTGCCCTGTGTCTGTGCAGACAGAATGTTTCAGCATGTCCAAACATCATGCAACAAGGCAAGCTGCCCTTTATTGACAGACATCATTGGAAGAAAATTTTCCCTTTTTCTCCTTCTGGAGAACAAGGATCACAACACAGATCCATGCATAAGCCATTCTCTGCTCATCACACTCATTTCAAGAAACCTGAAATGTTCTAAGGGGCATAACCAAGATGCAGCTCAGTTAAAGACTGAGTCACCAGAATCGACTCAAACACACCATCATTCTTCCCCAGCACACGGACCTTTTGGAAGAATCTGCCACCTTTAATGCAAAGATGGAGTGTTCTTATCCCAGAACTTACACCACTCACGTGAACCGTGCCTTGTCCATTGCAGCGGCTTTTAAAATAAGTGGCTTCCTGGCACATACTTCAAATAACAAGCCCCAGACTCAGAAACTCCTGACAAACAAACCCTCCCATCCATATGTTCCCACCAATTTTAATACCAACAAAACATCACTAGTGACTTCCTATAAGCAAGAGCCACTTAATAACATCTGAAAGGTTGGTCAAGACTGCAGAAAGATTAGTCCAACCACAATGAAACTCTACACCACAACCTTACAAGGGTCTAGAGCTAGAAAAAGTCACATTTCACACAGCAGTTTAACACACAGAACCCCTGAAGCATGGTTGCCCTTCCATGGTTATTGCTTGCAGCCAAATTCATCAGAGGATTGTCACCCCCTTTCTGGACACAGGAAAGGGGCACTTCATGTCAGTGACACAAGGCCTTGGCACTAGGCATGACATGAAAGAATCCCCAGGGTGGCTTTGGGGTCAGTCTCTCTCTCCTTGATCTTGCACTGACTTCTCACCATGAGTAGGTGAAAAACAAGATCAGTGATTCTATGGACATTTTCAGATAAAGTTTTGAACACACACAGGCCCACCTTTACCTCATCAAGACAAACAAGGCCACAGTTTAATTACTCTTTACAGGGAGTAGCAAGAGCAGTAGGAAAGGAAACTGATGAACTCACAACTTGTCACTGTTTGGAATCTGAGCCTATTCATTTTATGTAGTCCAGCAATGGACCCTGGGAATTGAAAACCCACAAGCTTCCGCTCCATCAGTATCTCCTCACACACAGCACCTACAGGAATCTCCTTAAACTCATTACAGCTGGCATGGTTCTCACTTATCTTCATTATTTGCAGATATACTGTTCTGAAAAAAAAAATTGCACAGACAAAACTTCTCCTGCCCATGGCTGATATTTGACTTTCCACCATGTGTGTGTGAGAACTAAGACAATTTCTCCCATTAACATTTTAAGGAAACATATCTATGAAAGTCTTTTCCTTTAGAGATGTAGCAATGAAAAGCATGTATGGGACAGTCAAGGAGATATAACAATGTGATCAGATATTAGCGAATATCTGAGGCCCAGCTTGACATCAGTACAAAGAAGAAGACAAGAAAATAACATCTGCAGACATGAAGTGACCACATCATGCTCTTCTAAGTTATGGCACTTAGAGAAGATACAAAATTCAACTATTAATCAGGTATGGAATCAGCTTCCTTCTCTCAAAGCTCCTACTTTGGCATTTATCATTAGTATGTATTAAGCAATTAGTTAAATACAAAGCATTAACTTGTAAACAGGGAGCAGGAACATCCCACAGCTCTCAACACAGCTGGAGTAATGTCTGTTAGGCCTCATTTACTTGGGAAGGAGAAAACCACATTATATTATAGTACAGAGAGGTACCGAAATCTTGTTTCCTTTGACAGTCCCTCACCCACAGGTACCAGGATCCTCCTACCACTCTAAACTTGCATGTTGTTTTTTGACCATTATATTTTGCAGGCACTTTGAATCAAATGGCCAGTTATTCAGACCATTTCTCGTCAACATGCACCAGGAAAACCCATGGGCTTCACATAGGTATTTTTACAGCTCTGTACTATGGGGGAAGAAATATTTGTTTGCCAGCTACATCTCAGTGAAGAAATATCAACACTCTAAATGTAAAAGAGGAACTGACCTTCAGGAGATTCTGGGTCACTGGTGACTATGTGATACAGTAACAATGTCAAAAACCACAATCCTCTAGCCAAGAGCAGTTTCCCTTCTCCTGCCTCCCCTACAAACTGAAAGGCTAAGACACGACCCCACGTCCACCACTGCAACGCAAGAAGCACCCCCGACCAGCACGTCGTTGAATGAAGTTTTGCCTTCCTTGTCAGCAAAGCCCGCTACAGAAAAGACAAATCACGGGGGATAAAGTTCAAAAGAAGCGGAAGAAACCGTCATGAACACGGTCTAGTACGAGAAACTCACCGGGAGAGGGGCGGAGTCGGCGGGGCGGGCACCGGCAGGTTCCTCGTCTCCGAGCAGCGGCGCGGGCTCGTCGGGCGGCGGCCGGGCCGGCAGGGTGTCGCAGCAGCTGTCGGCCGAGAAGCGGAGGTGGCTCTTGCGCGAGTCGGCCGTGAGAGACACGTCGTGCGAGTAGGAGTGCAGGAAGGCGCGCACGCCGTCGATGCCCACGAAGTGCGTGGCCGGCACGCCGCGCAAGGCGCCGCTGCCCGCCGCCAGCAGCTGCTGCTGCGAGCGCCGCCAGCGCCGCAGGCGCAGCGCCAGCAGCAGCAGCAGGAAGGCGACGAAGAGGCACGACACGGCGGCCACGGCCAGCACCAGCCAGCGCGTCAGGCTGCCGCCCGCCTCGCCCGCCCCCGCCTCCGCCTCCGCCCGCGCCGCGCTGCCCAGCTCGGCCAGCAGCTCGGCCACGCTCTCGGCCAGCACCACGCTCAGCGTGGCCGTGGCCGACAGCGCCGGCCGCCCGTGGTCCTTCACCAGCACCACCAGGCTCTGCCGCGACGCGTCGCGGGCCAGTGGCGAGCGCGCCGTGCGCACCTCGCCGCTGTGCAGCCCCACGCGGAACAGCCCCGGCTCCGTCGCCTTCGCCAGCTCGTACGACAGCCACGCGTTCTGACCCGCGTCCGCGTCCACCGCCACCACCTTGGCCACCAGCGCGCCGGCCTCGCTCGACCGCGCCGCCAGCTCCACGCCCGACCACACCGAGCCCGACAAAGCCGCCCCCGCCGCCGGCGGGTACAGCACCTGCGGCGCGTTGTCGTTCTCGTCCACGATCACCAGCCGCACCGACACGTTGCTGCTCAGCGCCGGCGAGCCGCCGTCCTCCGCCCAAACCCACAGCCCCACCTCGCGCACCTCCTCGTAGTCCAACGAGCGCAGCGCGTACAGCGCGCCCGTCTCCGCCTGCACCGACACGTACGACGACAGCGGCCAGCCCCGCACACCACCCTCCCCCAGACGGTACCGCACGCGCGCGTTCTCCCCCCAGTCCGAGTCCGTCGCCCGCACCCGCAGCACCAGCGCGCCCGCCACGTTGTTCTCCGACAGCCGAGCGCTGTAGCGCTCCTGCGAGAACACCGGCGCGTTGTCGTTCACGTCCAGCACCCGCAGACACAGCACCCTGCTGCTCTGCAGCGACGGACCACCGCCGTCGGCCGCCCGCACCGTCACGTTGTACTCCGACTCCTGCTCCCGGTCCAGCTCTCTCGCTGTCACCATGCGGTAGTAGTCCTCAAAGGATTTCTCCAGTCGGAACGGGTGGCTCCCGTCGAGCGAGCAACGCACCTCGCCATTGGCCCCCGAGTCTCGGTCGTGCACGTGCAGCAGGGCCACCACCGTCCCCGTCGGGGCATCCTCCGAGATCTCACTCAGCGCCGACGAAACTATAAGTTCAGGAGCGTTGTCGTTCACATCTGTCACGGTGACTACGACTTTAGCTGTGTCGAAGAGAGCTCCACCATCATGTGCCTGCACCTCCAGTTCGTAGTAATCGCCTTCCTCGAAGTCCAGGCTTCGCAACAGTGTGATCGCTCCTGTCTCAGCATCTAGCTGGAAAATCTGCGACTCTTTTTCTTTTATTTTCTTAAACGAATATTTCACGTGCCCGTTCAGACCCTCGTCGGCATCGGTGGCCGTCACGGTGACGAGGGTGGAGCCCACGGGCACGTCCTCCGGCACACGCACCGTGTACTCCGCCTGGCTGAACACGGGCGCGTTGTCGTTCGCGTCCAGCACCGTCACGCGGATCCGCGCCGTGCCCGTCCGGGACGGCTCGCCGCCGTCGCTCGCCCTCAGCACCAGCTCGTGGAACGCCGCCTCCTCCCGGTCCAGCGCCTTCGCCAGCACCAGCTCGGGACGCTGATCCCCGCCGGGGCCCGTCTGCACGGCCAGCGAGAAGTGCTCGTCGCCGCTCAGCTCGTAGCTCTGCAGGGAATTCCGCCCCGAATCCGGGTCGTGAGCGTCTGGGAGGGGAAAACGCGACGCCGGGGCTGTCGTCTCGCTCATTCTCAGCTCCATTTCTGTCTCTCGGAAGCTGGGGGTGTTGTCGTTAATGTCCGTGATTTCCACTTGGATTCCGTAAACCTTCATTTCCCCCTCCACTATCAGCTCACAGCGCAGCACGCATTGCTCCACACTCTCGCACAGCTGCTCTCTGTCGATCCTCTCGGCCGTCACTAAATGTCCCGTCTTGCTGTGCACAGCAAAATACTGCGTCCTGCCTTTGTCCAAGAGGCGCACACCGCCATCTCGCAGAGTCGGCATCTGCAGCCCCAGGTCCTCGGCCACGTCGCCCACGAACGAGCCCTTGGGCATCTCCTCGGGCACCGAGTAGCGCAGCTGCCCCCACGCCGCCTCCCAGGCCGCCAGCAGGACGCCCCACAGCAGCACTCGCTGCCGCCGGCCCCAGCGCCTCCCCGCCGCGCACATCTCCGCCGCCGCACCGCCGGCACCGCAACACCGCCGGCAGATCCCCGCCGCCGTCACCCGATCCGGCTTTCTCTCTGGCTCCGACTTGCCGCTCCCGGCCTCCGCCGCCCGCCCCTCCGCCTCGCTGGAGCTCGGATCCTCACCGCGGAGAATATCGAAAACGAACCGCTTTCCGATCCAGGAATCCAGCGATCCAGCGATCGAGCCGGGCCGCAGCGGGCGGGGCTGCAGCGCTCCGACCTTCCTCTCGCTCCTCTCGGTCAACAGCGGCGCCCGCAGCCTCCTCCCGGCACTGCACGCACCGAGCGCCAACGAGACATGCCCGCCCTGCCTTGAGCACGGGAAGCTCAAAAAGACAGGACATTCGCCACGAAAATGTCGGGTCCGGTACAGTGGAGACCTGGCGTTATGTTCTTTCTACCGCACGGGAAAATATTCATGTGATAATCTATAGATACAAAGGTCTCTTAATATGACGTGCAGTGTATTATCAATCTGCTATTCCATAGTAGGAAAGGTCAACATCTTCCCCACAATTGCAGAGCTTTTTGTTTCATTCGTTCTCTAGTTTTTCCTCTCTGAGTATCAACACTCGAACACCTCTAGCCACAGTAGATTCCCAGACCCAGAGCAATTGCAAATATAAGTGATGAAGTTCCCTTCTCAAAAGGAGGGATTTTAGGGACTGCCTTTCTCTCTCCGCTTTGTTACTCTCCACCTGAACATTCGAGACTGCTCTGAATCAGCCTCTGTTGCTTCACTTCTCCAACCACTTCTTTCGAATTTTTCATTACAGCCTTATGCAACAGGCCGTGATTATACAACTTAGTGCTCCGTTATTGATCACAGCCTTAGCGATAGACCCTATTAACTAAGGAATATATAAATTTTTGGGAAAAAAAGATAAAAATGAAACGCAGGTTAAAAGCAAAACCAGACTAACCAATCAACCAACAAACATACAAACAAACAATAAACAAAAAACCCACGCGATTTCTCTCTTAAAACTCATTCAGTGTCTCTGTAGAAAAGCCGGCTGAGGACTGGTAAACAAGAGGGAACTACCACACATGATGAAACCATTGACGATAAATACCACAGAAAGAGAAGAAATAAACAAAGTTCTGATAAAGTCGGAGACCAATCAGAGATCAATAAAGTGATCTCACTATTGTAGCCATTTATGCAGCCTTCTTACAACAAAAGATGGAGGGCACATCCACAAAAGTGGAAGGCAGGCATAGCTGTGAGGGCAGGAAATTTTTCCTTCATCAAGGCACGTTTCCTTAAAACAGAGAAATAATATAAAAGGTCGCAGTGCAACTATTTGGCAAACCAAGATCAGGAAGGAAAAATCTCATCACTGAGAGTCAATCAAACTCCAAACTCTACCACAGAGAATTAGTGGATCTCCTCCGAAAAGTAAGGATCTGCCTTCACCGTTACTAACCCATATTACTTCACACAACACTAGGTTTGCAGAAAACCATGAACCTGAACATTTGATGAACGAAGGGACGCTGTCACTACATTTCTACTCTGAGAGGAAAATTAATAAAAGCAAAACTGAAAGCAGAAAATTCCAAGTCATCTACTGTTTTATGCAGCATAAGTTGAATGACAAGAAGCTCCCAACTGAGCGGAAATCTGTGACAGCTCATGAGGCAGGAAATACCGGTTGGCAACGCCTGATGCATAAACGGGGCAGAGTTATTAATCCGCGCTTATGGAAACAGCGACTGGCACTAATTGCACCAGAACAGACACAAACCCCAAGAGCCCACTGCCACATGCACACGGCTAGGAAAACCTCAGAGAGGAGAGTGAGACTATACAGACCTGTGGTGCGTCGGGGTCAGCGGGCGGCTCTCCCGGGAGGGCGCTGCTGCTCGGGCTCGGCTTCTCGCAGGGCTCCCCGGCCACAAGCTCCTCCGCGGGCACGATGGGCAGCGGCGGCGGCGGCCAAGCGGCCTCGGCGGCCAAGCGGGGCGGCGCCGCCACGCACAGGTTGTAGGAGTAGGGCAAGGTGCCCTCGCAGAAGTCGGCCGGGAAGGCGGCGCCGGCCAGCGACAAGCGCTGCGCGCCCAGGCAGCGCAGCACGCCGGGCGGCCCGGCCCGCCGCAGCCGCGCCAGCACGGCCAGCGCCACGCTCAGCACCAACAGCGCCGACAGCAGCGCCAGCGCCAGCACCAGATAGAACTGCAGCTCGCCCGCCGCCTCGGCGCCCGCCGCCCGCTCGCTCAGCTCCGGCAGCGCCTCCTGCAAGCTCTCGGCCAGCACCACGTGCAGCGTGGCCGTGGCCGACAGCGCCGGCTCGCCGTGGTCCTTCACCACGGCCACCACGCGCTGCTTGGCCGCGTCCCTCTCCGACACGGCCCGCGCCGTGCGCACCTCGCCGCTCTGCAGCCCCACGCGGAACAGCGCCGGCTCCGACGCCTGCACCAGCTCGTACGACAGCCACGCGTTGCGCCCCGCGTCCGCGTCCACCGCCACCACCTTGCCCACCAGGTACCCGGACGACGCCGAACGCGGCACCACCTCGAAAGCCGAACCCACCGAGCCCGGGGCCGACGCCGCTCCCGGGGCCGCCGGCGGGGGCGGGTAGAGCACCCGCGGCGCGTTGTCGTTCTGGTCGAGCACGAAGACGCGCACCGTGGCCGTCGAGCTGCGCGCCGGCGACCCGCCGTCCTGCGCCCGCACGGCCACCAAGAACTCGCGGCACTGCTCGTAGTCCAACGAGCGCTGCGCTTACACCGCGCCGCTCCGCGCCTCCACCGACACCAGCGGCGCCGCGCCCGCCGCGCCCGCGCTGCCGCCCGACAGCCAGTAGCTCACGCGCCCGTTCGCGCCCGCGTCCAAGTCCCGAGCCACAACGCGCAACACCAGCGCGCCCACCGCGTTGTTCTCCCGCACGTACGCGCTGTACGACGCCTCCTCGAACACCGGCGCGTTGTCGTTCACGTCCGACACCTCCAGCACCAGCTCCCTGCTGCTCCACAGCGCCGGGCTGCCCCGGTCCCGGGCCACCACCGTCACGCGGTGCTCGGACGCCTGCTCGCGGTCCAGCGCGCTCGCCGTCACCACCTTGTAAGAGCCGCCCGACGACGCCACGATCGACAGCGGCGCCTCTCCTGACAGCTCGCATGACACCTCACCGTTCTCGCCGGAGTCCGGGTCGTTCACGTTCAGCAGGGCCACCACGGTGCCGACCGGCGAGTCCTCGGGCACGGGGCTCGACAGTGATAGAATGGTGATCTCGGGCGCGTTGTCGTTCTCGTCTATGACGTCAATGTGCACCTCACAGTGACCAGTGAGTCCACCCCCGTCCCTCGCTTCCAGATCGAAGCTGTATTTATTCTTCTCCTCGAAATCGAGGGGTCCCGCGGTCCTGATCTCGCCGCTCTCGCTGTCGACAGAGAACAACAAGGGGACGCCATCTGGAACATTGCCGAAGGTATAAGAGACCCGCCCATTGGACCCCGCGTCCGCATCCGTGGCCCGCACCTGCAGCACCAGCGAACCTGCCGGCAGATTCTCCACCACTCGCGCGTCATAGACGGTTTTGCTGAACACGGGCGGGTTGTCGTTTAAATCCGTCACGTTCACCCGAACCTGAACAGTCCCGGACCTCGCTGGGTCCCCGCCGTCCACTGCCTTTAGCAGAAGTTCAAAAGAGCTCTGCTTCTCCCGGTCCAACGCTTTCTCCAGCACTAATTCAGGCTGCTTCTTTCCACTCGTGATCTCCTTCACGGCCAGACTGAAGGACGGATTGCTGCTGAGTTGATAAGTAAGCAGGGAATTACTTCCCACGTCCGCATCACGGGCCATTTCCAGAGGAAAACGAGCACCTGGAATCGTCCATTCACCTATTTCGAGGTCCAGGGCATCCTTCCTGAAGACCGGGGAGTTGTCATTCACGTCCTCAATGGCCACTTCGACACGGAAGACGTTGAGCGGGTTGTGCACCAGCGCCTCGAAGCTGACCGAGCAGGACAACGACTCGCCGCACAGCTCCTCCCGGTCCAGCCTCTCGCTCACGTACAGGTTCCCGTTCTCCTCGCTCACCGTGAAGTATTTCAGCTGCTTTTTGCCGGCAGACGCCACCCGCAGCTTGCGCGCCGGCAGCTCGTCGGCGCTGAGCCCCAGGTCCCGGGCCAGCGGCCCCACCAGCGAGCCTCTGGGCAGCTCCTCGGCCATGGAGTAGCGGAGCCGCTCCGCCGCCGCCCGCCAGCACAGCCACAGCAGCACAGCGCCCAGCACCGCCGCTCGCCCGCCGCCCGGCCCGCCGCTCGGCCTCCGCCCGCCCGACATCGCCCACAGCGCTCGCTCGCCGAGCTCGCCAGGCTCCTGCCGCCGCCCCGCCTCCCTCGCAGCCGCTCGGCGCAGCCACAGCAGCGCTCGACAAAGCAAACCCGGACCGCCGCCGCCTCCCACTCGCACGCCTCTGCTGCCCGCGCCGCCTCTCGCCTCTGCTGCCCGTGCCGCTGCCGCTCTGGCCCGCACTGCCCGCCCGAGCCAGCAGCCTGCGGGGACAGCACGCACAGGCGGCGGCGGCGGCGGCTCCAGCAACGCTCGCCGGCGGCCCAACAGCGGCACCCGGAGGCGCCGACACAACACTGCAGCCGCCTCACGCCCGCGCTCGGCGGGGACCAACTTTGGCCCGGGATGGGGATGCAACGGCCCTGGGGTGTCTCCTTGATTCCAATCAGTAAGCGCATAAGCTCTTGATTAATGCTTAGCAGGAATTATAATGATTAGAGGAAGAACAGTGCTCTCATACCCATACTGAAAAATTTGTAGCTACAATAAATTTTTTAAATAGTATGACTCTGTAATAAGGACTTTTACATCTGCTGGTCTTATCTGACACAAAAACTAACTAGGAAATATATATGCTACAGCAATAAAGAGATTTCTTACTCCACAGTCAGGGCACAGAAAAATCAAATCTGAAAAGAAAGTTGCTCAGATGCTTTATAGGTTATATGTGTCATTCATATCTGAGATAAGGTTGCAAGAAATAACAATCAGGAAGTTTAATTTTGTCCATAGCCACTTGTGGAAGTTCACTTCTGTTGTGTATAAGGCTACCCAATATGGGGAAGACCCATTGTCAAGTTGTAAGAGAGAGACAGTCAGAAAGGAAAACCTCGAAGATTCAGTCACAGCTCTTTCCCAGTCCCACTCACTCAGGTCATGCCAAACCTGCCAATCTTTTCACCCTTTGCTGATATTTCATCTTCCTACCCACACATGTCTCTGAAGCCCATGCAAAAGACTTCACATTGCTCCAAAATGCTCAGGTCTGATAATGATTTAGAACAACAATTAATACTGATGGGGAAATGTGAATCTCTCGGGTAGTGGACCTGCACTCAGACCCAAGTCACTGGACTCCCTGGCAGAGGAAAAGAAATCAGAGCAGTGCAGGCTCTGCACTGTGCACATTCTGACACCCACTACTCTTCAATGGGCAGAAACTCTCAGTGCTCTTGGTGGACACTCCAAACTCCAAGGGCTGCCATAACAATTGTTTGGACATTTTTACCACTTGGAGTTTGGGAGCTTCCAGGTAAAAGTCCTATCATCTGGTCAGCACATCAAATGACAGCATGACCAGCTGAAAGCTGTACAGCAATTTCTGATGAGTCCTACACAAATCCAAAACCTCCTGCTGACCTCATTGGAACAGGTATATCAGCTCTGGGATTTTCAGTTGCTTTGACACAACTCTGCTTTCAAAAGTCATGCCCAGAGCACCTGGAAAGCCACTGAGGCCTTGAGAGACAAGGTAGGCAAACTGCACTGATTTCTAAGGGTGACTAGGTCTCCCTTAACTGGACTAGGTGACTTTATGACACTTCAGAACAACAATGCTCCCAGGCACTTAATAAACCAAAGAAGCCAAACCAAATACCTCCCACTGTCCCACATGGCGCTGATTATTCTTTACTGTGATAAATCCAGGTCTGCACAGTGTAGGAAATCACACACAGGAGTATGTAGTCCTGTAGTGCCCAAAGAGATAATGACAATCCCCAGACTGGTGGGATTGGCCAGCAGTACTGTACAAGCTCTATTATGTTGCAGAACTTGCCACAGAGGGATCAGAGGTGACTTCTGCTATGCAATAATGCTCTTTGATCTTGTTTAATCCATGTTACCCACTTGGAGTCAGCAGTGGATGTGGCTGCATCCAAGTGTTCTCCAGAAGGTCCATATTGCAGAGCAGAAACTCAAATCTCCAACCCATTTCTGATTATCACTGAACAAACCCCAAAGCTCTAAGTGGCCCCTTGGAGGGAAATACTGGACTCCTTGAATGTACAGGTGCTTTGCCACAACTCTGCCTTAAAAAAAACCACTTCACAGAGCACCTGGAAGTCATAGAAGTCTGAATCCACACACAAGGCCCCAAAGTCTTGCTTTGCATCATATAGTAGGGGGGTTTATTTTCAGAAATACATCTGTCCTTGTAAAATTTTCTACTTTGTGTCCTGTTCAGGAATTGTAAGCTGTAGGTGTAAATGCCTTATCAAAGGCCTTGTTCTAAATAGAACGACTTAGGAGGGGCCCAGTTTTAGCTTCTGCCTAATTTTCCTCACATGTAACATTCTGTCTTCCTGTGGTTCTCAAGGAAAGTCAGTCTTTGTTGCAAAACAACTCTCACAGTTACCAATGGGATAGAACAATCTGCAAATGGAAAATGGGAAGCATAATATAGCAGGAAACAAAGCCTGAAGGAAGCTCAAGGGTGGGAAAATGGAATATTGACTTGGATTATACTCTCCATTTAAAAGTGAGAGGAAAATCTAGATAGAGAAAGGAGGTTTCACATAGGAATTAAAAATTATCCTACAAATATGTCATCATTCTGACCCCTCTAAAGCCCTATTCAACTCTGCAAAAATATCACAGGAGAAGGTAGCGAATAATGATCATATAGAGGAAAGAAACACATTTGTTTGCTCACCACCATTCTGAGAAGATATATAATTGCATAAATAGTACAGGACTGATAAAGAGACAAACTACAAGAGGAGCAGTCCTCCACCAGAGACTGGGTTATTGAACTCTGCACTTGGGGAAATATCTTCCCTTCTTCTATCACACACACTGGTCCACAAAAATGTGACTTTGCTGAAGTCCCATTGACAGCTGTTGACTCACAGCAGAACTGGAATGCAAAGCTGTGCCACTCACATCTCCTGCCTTCCACACCAGCTATAACATGACAAAAGAGGCACTGAAGAACAAGGCCTTGCTAAATATACTTATAATTAAATGTACGTAAGGGGAGGGGAAAGAAAAAATGAGATGAGCAACACAAGGAAGCATTAAGAGTGTTCTCAGAGAAACTCACCAGGAGGACATCTCAGTCAATACCAATGAAATCCAGGTAGCTAATTCTATTAGAGATACACCAGAGTCCACACCTAAGACTAAGATAGGACCTGGATGCATCCAAGCTGCAACAGGGCTTTAGGAAGTCAGAGGATTAGTTCAAAAAGGTCCTTTATAAGCTTCAGCCACATAGTAAGTAGTACGGTGAACCTTGACATCAAACATCGTTAAAGACAAACTTCAACAGCTTCCTATTAAACCACTTTTGATAATACCTCTGAACAGGACTCCTTAAGTAATCTAAATCATTCATTAATGACATCTAACCATGTGTCATCCTTCTACATGCAGAGTGAGTGGACAAAAGCTCTGTTTTCAGAGCTCTACCATTGCCTTTGAAAACAGGGAAATCAGGATCACAGAAAAAATGGCACAGGCCTTGACACACCATGAAATCAAACTATTGTTCAGACAAAAACTCAGGAATTCAGCTAATTGCCTAGTTTGAATTCAGCCTCTCACCCTCTTTGCTCTACATTCACAGCCTTTAGTCACACCATGGACAAATCCAACTCCTGGCCATATGTCAAGCACAAGTGAAAAAGCAAGTGACATTCAGGTGAAATTCAGCAATATCTTAGGGAACCAGAAGTCTTTGTCTTGGCAGCTAAACCCCTTCAAGACAGGAGTACAAACTGTTAATTTAAGCAGGCCAGTTTTCAAGGACTATCATCCAAACTGAGGCCCAGCTTTAGAACAAGGAAAGAATGACAAACGCAGGGAAGTGAAGGAATCATAACCTAATATGTCAGGCTCTGTCAAATGGAGCAGGTACACAGGAGGAGGATCTGGTATTCAGAGGCACAGTTCTCCAGGGGATTCCTTTGGAGAAAAAAAATGGGAAAACTACCTTTCCAGACAGACATGACTGAAAGACTCTCCTTAGGGAGAACAAGGATCATAACACAGACACATGCATAGGAACCTAAAATGTTCCAGTGGACATAAACTAAACATGGCTGAGTTGGAGTGTCAGTCTTCAGAATCAACTCAGACACCATCATTCTTCCTCAGCACATGGGCATTTTGGAAGATATGTGACTCTGCAAAGGTTAATGCAAAGTTTATGTCTGCCTCCCCAAACCAGCATTCTCAGGAAGAGCTCTATCAGACAAGGCAGGATTCAATGAGTAAGTTGCTCACAACTACTTCAAACAAATAAATTCATGACCAAAATACCCTCCCACCCCCTTCATTCCCACCAGTCTTCAACATCATATTAAACCCACTCTTGATAACACCTCTGAAGGGGATTCTTTAAGCAATGTAAATCCCTCATTCACAACCCCTATCCATGAATCATCTCTCTAAATGCAGAGCTATTGCAAAAATGCTCTATTATCAGAGGACTACCCTTGCCTTTCAGGACAGGGAAACCAGGGGCACAGAAAAGATGGCACAGGCCTTGGCACCAGGCACAACATCAGACCACTGCTCAGCCAAAAACACATTCATCCTCCAGTTTTCCCAGCAGGAAGCCAGCCTCTCATCCTCATTGCTCTGCAGCCACAGCCTTTACTCACACATTACAGGACATAACCTCAGCAGTTACTTTATACAAGCAAGAGCCATTAATAACATCTGCAGGTTGGTCAAGGCTGGGAAAAGCTTAGTACAACCACCATGGAACACTGCATCACAGTCATACAGGGAAATATAGATGGAGAAATGATGTTTCATGCAGCAGCTCTTAGACACAGAATATCTGAAGCATGTTTGCACTTCCATGGGTATTTCTTGCAGACGAAGTCATCACAGGATTGTCCTCTCCTTCCCAGATGCAGGCTCCTGGTGTGAGTGGCACAGGCCTTGGCACTTGCCAACATGATAGCACACCCACACAGGTGGACCATACAACTCCCTCTTTCCCTGCTGTAGGTCAGTCTCTGGCTGATCTTGCACTGACTTTACATCCTGAGTATGTGGCAAGCAAGAGCACTGATTCGAGTGACATTTTCAGACACACACGGGCCCACCTTTACCTCATCACAACAAGCAAAGCAGAATTTAACCAGCAGCCTCTGGGAACAGTGTGTAATAGGAAAGCAAACTGATGAACCCACAACTTGGCCACAACTTTTTCACCTTGTCCAAACAGTACACAGCCAAAAAGCTGTGTTTGCAAACAGGCATCACGGAGACAAAAGTCGCACACACAGTTTCTCCTTAGAGAAGAATGAAGGTCAAAACATTAACGCATGAAAGAGATTTCTTTGCTCATCACTACTCTAAGAAATGTAATACCTTCTCAAGTCCATAAGTGTTATAACACCCCTGTCATCAAAGTATCAGCTCAAAGACACCACCAGCCTTCTTCACCCCCAGGGCAACTCGGCAACAACCTCAACAGAGCTGATGAGATACTATCAGATGTAAAGGCCCACAATTCAATCCTCACAATGAGCAAGGCAAATGTTAACACCTGTAGAAATGAACCAGTCAGAACATACTCTTCAAGGTTCCAGCACAGGTATTGAGTAGGGAACTTAAGGTGTTGTTTTAGCACAAACCCCACTCAGACACGAATGCCAGAGCAGAATTGAGGTTTCTTTCAAAACACTTCGGTTTAAATACGGCGCTTAAACATGTCACATGATCTTTCAACCAATGACAATCAAATATTGATTGAGCATGCGTGAGAACCCAGAAAACTACAACTCCCATGATTCCTTGTCACATTTTTCCTGCCACAGGAACCAACAACGCTTTTGCTCCTCCCAAAGGTGTCACTGTCACATTTATAAGCAGTACATCTTTAAGCTATTAGTAAAATACATCATATCGACCTGCAGACTAAGAGAAGTACAATATCAAGGCTCCCAATACTTAATTTCCCCAGTAAGAAACTCATATTGTGTAACAATGCAAATGGACAGAATACCCCTAAAAATGCACACTTTTTTTTTACCCTCATAATATGCAAACAGGTTTACCATCTGCACTTCAAAGAAGAAATATCAAGATTCTAAAGGCAAAGGGTAAGCTGTTCCCCAGGAAAAATTGTGCCAGTGAACAACCTGAAGCACAGTAATGACATAATTAAAATTATAGATGAACCTCCAGTAAAAAGCAGATTCCCTGCTTCTGCCTTCTCCACGTGTAAACCTGGGTAAGGAAAAGACGTCTAGATCCTCCCTACGAGTAACACAGATCACGGGGTGAAAGAGCAAGAGAGTAGCAGAAGGAAACGTCGCCGAAACACTCGGCTTCAAAGAACTCACCGGGAGAGGGGCGGGGTCCGCCTGCTGGGCACCGGCAGGTTCCTCGTCTCCGAGCAGCGGCGCGGGCTCGTCGGGCGGCGGCCGGGCCGGCAGGGTGTCGCAGCAGCTGTCGGCCGAGAAGCGGAGGTGGCTCTTGCGCGAGTCGGCCGTGAGAGACACGTCGTGCGAGTAGGAGTGCAGGAAGGCGCGCACGCCGTCGATGCCCACGAAGTGCGTGGCCGGCACGCCGCGCAAGGCGCCGCTGCCCGCCGCCAGCAGCTGCTGCTGCGAGCGCCGCCAGCGCCGCAGGCGCAGCGCCAGCAGCAGCAGCAGGAAGGCGAGGAACAGGCACGACACGGCGGCCACGGCCAGCACCAGCCAGCGCGTCAGGCTGCCGCCCGCCTCGCCCGCCCCCGCCTCCGCCTCCGCCCGCGCCGCGCTGCCCAGCTCGGCCAGCAGCTCGGCCACGCTCTCGGCCAGCACCACGCTCAGCGTGGCCGTGGCCGACAGCGCCGGCCGCCCGTGGTCCTTCACCAGCACCACCAGGCTCTGCCGCGACGCGTCGCGGGCCAGTGGCGAGCGCGCCGTGCGCACCTCGCCGCTGTGCAGCCCCACGCGGAACAGCCCCGGCTCCGTCGCCTTCGCCAGCTCGTACGACAGCCACGCGTTCTGACCCGCGTCCGCGTCCACCGCCACCACCTTGGCCACCAGCGCGCCGGCCTCGCTCGACCGCGCCGCCAGCTCCACGCCCGACCACACCGAGCCCGACAAAGCCGCCGGCGGGTACAGCACCTGCGGCGCGTTGTCGTTCTCGTCCACGATCACCAGCCGCACCGACACGTTGCTGCTCAGCGCCGGCGAGCCGCCGTCCTCCGCCCAAACCCACAGCCCCACCTCGCGCACCTCCTCGTAATCGAACGAGCGCAGCGCGTACAGCGCGCCCGTCTCCGCCTGCACCGACACGTACGACGACAGCGGCCAGCCCCGCACACCACCCTCCCCCAGACGGTACCGCACGCGCGCGTTCTCCCCCCAGTCCGAGTCCGTCGCCCGCACCCGCAGCACCCGCGCGCCCGCCACGTTGTTCTCCGACAGCCGAGCGCTGTAGCGCTCCTGCGAGAACACCGGCGCGTTGTCGTTCACGTCCAGCACCCGCAGACACAGCACCCTGCTGCTCTGCAGCGACGGACCACCGCCGTCGGCCGCCCGCACCGTCACGTTGTACTCCGACTCCCGCTCCCGGTCCAGCTCTCTCGCTGTCACCACGCGGTAGTAGTCCTCATAGGGTTTCTCCAGGAGGAACGGGACGCCCCCGTCAAGAGAGCAACGCACCTCGCCGTTGGCCCCCGAGTCCCGGTCGTGCACGTGCACTAAGGCCACCACCGTTCCTGTCGGGGTGTCCTCCGAGATCTCGCTCACAGCCGACGACACTGTCAGTTCGGGCGCGTTGTCGTTGATGTCTGTCACAGTGATCATGACTTTTGATTTGTGGGAAAGGTCACCGCCATCCCGTGCCTGCACCTGTAATTCATGTGAGGAGATTTCCTCGAAATCCAAATTGTCTTTAAGCGTTATTTCTCCTGTCTCAGAGTCCAGGTGAAAAAGTTCTGACTCCCGGTCTGTAATTTTGTGGAAACTGTATTTCACGTGCCCGTTCAGCCCCTCGTCGGCATCGGTGGCTGTGACAGTGACGAGGACGGAGCCCACGGGCACGTCCTCCGGCACACGCACCGTGTACTCCGCCTGGCTGAACACGGGCGCGTTGTCGTTCGCGTCCAGCACCGTCACGCGGATCCGCGCCGTGCCCGTCCGGGACGGCTCGCCGCCGTCGCTCGCCCTCAGCACCAGCTCGTGGAACGCCGCCTCCTCCCGGTCCAGCGCCTTCGCCAGCACCAGCTCAGGATGCAGATCCCCGTCGGGGCCCGTCTGCACGGCCAGCGAGAAGTGCTCGTCGCCGCTCAGCTCGTAGCTCTGCAGGGAATTCTGTCCCAAGTCCGGGTCATGAGCCTCGGGCAGGGGAAACCGCGACCCCGGGGCTGTCATCTCGCTTATTCTCTGTTCCAGCTCATTATCCTTGAAAGAGGGCGCGTTGTCGTTAATGTCCCTGATTTCCACTTCAATTCGGTAAATCTTCATTTCCGCCTCCATTATCAGCTCACAGCGCAGCACGCATTTCTCCACCAGCCGGCACAGCTGCTCTCTGTCGATCCTCTCGGCCGTCACTAAATGTCCCGTCTTCCCGTGCAGAGCAAAATACTGCGTCCTACCTCTGTCTATGATGCGGACGCCACGGTCTGTGAGCGCCGGCATCTGCAGCCCCAGGTCCTTGGCCACGTCGCCCACGAACGAGCCCTTGGGCATCTCCTCGGGCACCGAGTAGCGCAGCTGCCCCCACGCCGCCTCCCAGGCCGCCAGCAGGACGCCCCACAGCAGCACTCGCTGCCGCCGGCCCCAGCGCCTCCCCGCCGCGCACATCTCCGCCGCCGCACCGCCGGCACCGCAACACCGCCGGCAGATCCCCACCGGCCGATCCCCGCCGCCGTCACCCGATCTGGCTCCCGCTCCTACTCCGGGTCGCCTCTTCCGGCTCCTCCGTCTCAATTTAGCACGGTTCCGCACCGCGGGGAAGATCGCAGACCGCCTGGACGCCGATCCAGGAATCCAGCGATCCAGCGATCGAGCCGGGCCGCAGCGGGCGGGGCTGCAGCGCTCCGACCTTCCTCTCGCTCCTCTCGGTCAACAGCGGCGCCCGCAGCCTCCTCCCGGCACTGCACGCACCGAGCGCCGCCCGAACTGCCTTGTCCACAGGCAGCTCGCCGGGAGAGCACCAAATTCACATTACATGTAGCCGGGCTTTCCTGCCTTTTCTTTTCTCCAGCCCATCTCTTCTTTGATCACTACCGATGCGAAGGCAGAGTACTCCCGTGTGTTTAGTGTTTCTACCGCACAGGGAAAATATCTTGCTAATGGTTATCTATATGTAAAGTAAAATAATTTCTTCCTATTATTTACCGTATAGAATATGGTTAGTTCTCCAACACTTTAGGGTTTTCTTCTGCTGTCGTGCTTGAATGTCTGGTACAAGGATAAGAAAGGAAAACAAGCACTGGGTAGGAAATGAGCTAACGATACACACAGCCCCGCATTCCTGAAAACAAGAGATACCAGGCTCATTAACCCAACCGGGTGGAACTTTGCTTTAAATACTTCAATTCACACGACACACGCTCTAAATAAACTACACCATGATCATTGACTGAGACTAGACATTTAAAGTCGGGCAACGGCGGAGTCAATCATTCCACTGCCCTTGATCATGGGCACCTTGCCGGGACGGCACAGTCGCCACGGAAACTTGGGGTCCCGTGCAGCGGGGACCTCCTGCCTCGGCTTTTCTTCAGCCGATCACTGGCACGGGGGGAGCAAAAGAATAGAGGCTCTGAGATACAACATGGGATGATCACACGCACCTGCCACCGGAGAAGCAGAGCATTCTCTCTCATGAACTGAAGTGGTGGGATCTTTGCTTTAAAGTTTTCAGTTAATAATCAACACGTTAAATTAACTACCCCCCCCAGCAGTGACCGAGAACAGACATTTAAAGGCAGATGAAAGTAGGGTCGCTGCACCGAAAGTGACAGCCCTAAGCACCCCAACCCCTTATATCTCCCGAGTAACTGGGCTGCTGGGGAACCTGCCACGCGCTCTGCTCTCTCTCCCTAGAAGACCTTCCTGTTAGCAACGTCCCGGATGAGGCTTCCCTACTGCTCAAAATCCATTCTCTCTCACACTGACAGGTTTTAGGTCACCTGGTCACTCCTCACTGAGTGTACAACTGACCACGAGGCGGGAAACACCTGCAGTGAACCTGGCCAGAATCATCTCCTTGTCTCCCCGCACACTACATGGAAAATGCTTGTGAGTAACGAAAGAAGGAAAAAGGTACATCTGCCTTGGCTCCTGTCCCTGTTCTCCGACCCAGCTTTTGTTTGCTACAAATTTTTCTAGTGCATCTGTGTTCCTGATAGTCATCTATTCTCAACAGTGTTTTTGAACTGGATGAGAGCAAAGCAGGGCTACATCATTAAGCCGTTGAAACACCTACAGAGGCAGGAATACTGAGAAAAGTTTCCAGACTTTACCGGGAAATTTCCATCCATGAGAAGACAAATAATTCTCTGTTTCCTATAGTTTATACACATTTACACTGAAACAATTATTTTGATAGGCTGAACGACCAGGGAAAGGCTTTCCTTATCTCAGAAACCACAGGGTAAAAGATTGATGCTTGGTAGTACAGTATTCATCTGACCTTTGAGTCTTCATTTTGACACGACACCTTTTAAGCATAATATAAATACAAGACAAGTACAGCTACCCCCAGATACAACAACTATTGCAAGAAGTGCCCGAGGTCCACAGAAAAAAAACGCGGATATTTTGTTTGTTTTTCCCCCTGTTGTTTTGGGTTATTTTGTTATTCTGTGTCTTTCTGAGGTCCCTTTCTACACATTCCCCTGTATATGAAAGACACATAAGGAAAGGTAGGGAAAAAAATAGTTGGAGCTCTTACCCAGAATGTAATGCATAACACGTCCCGATTGGGAAGAAACACACCCCAAAATATGGTGGACAGTCTCTCCCCTCAGAAAAAAAACAGCTTGTAACTTCATCGTTCATGGTGAAAGGATCAGTGTTCACCTCTACACTTATACAAAGAACTCGGGAAAATAATGCCTGAATAAAATTTATCTCTCCCACTAATGCTGCCATTTTTGCAGCAGCCCTCGCCAAAAGGATGGAAGGGCACACAGCAAAGAAAGGAACATTGACGAGGGAGAAACAAGCTGTAACTTCTCATTTCACATATATCGGTTTGAGAAAATAAGTGATGAGGAAAGAAAAATCGCCAGCGTCAAATGACTATCACTTTTCTTCAACATGCTCCGTCACTAGTTTACCGTGTACAGCGCTACTAGCTCAAATGAGAATTGAAGTCAAAACTTCTAAGCACAACATGAAACTGTTACTACCGGAAAAAAAAAAAACCAAACCAACAAGAAAAAGCAATGCTAACTGTCCGCATTTAGACGAAGGAGTGAGATAGTTAATTCATTCACCCATGGATACCTGGAGTAGCATTCGTGACAAACATCATACAGGAAAACCTAGGGAACGGAGGACGACATTTCGGAATAGATCAAGGAGAACTATGGGAGCACACGGGCTTACATACCTGCTGTGCGTCGGGGTCGGCGGGAGGCTGTTCCACGACGGCGCTGCTGCTCGGACTCGGCTTCTCGCAGGGCTCCCCGGCCACAAGCTCCTCCGCGGGCACGATGGGCAGCGGCGGCGGCGGCGGCCAAGCGGCCTCGGCGGCCAAGCGGGGCGGCGCCGCCACGCACAGGTTGTAGGAGTAGGGCAAGGTGCCCTCGCAGAAGTCGGCCGGGAAGGCGGCGCCGGCCAGCGACAAGCGCTGCGCACCCAGGCAGCGCAGCACGCCGGGCGGCCCGGCCCGCCGCAGCCGCGCCAGCACGGCCAGCGCCACGCTCAGCACCAACAGCGCCGACAGCAGCGCCAGCGCCAGCACCAGATAGAACTGCAGCTCGCCCGCCGCCTCGGCGCCCGCCGCCCGCTCGCTCAGCTCCGGCAGCGCCTCCTGCAAGCTCTCGGCCAGCACCACGTGCAGCGTGGCCGTGGCCGACAGCGCCGGCTCGCCGTGGTCCTTCACCACGGCCACCACGCGCTGCTTGGCCGCGTCCCTCTCCGACACGGCCCGCGCCGTGCGCACCTCGCCGCTCTGCAGCCCCACGCGGAACAGCGCCGGCTCCGACGCCTGCACCAGCTCGTACGACAGCCACGCGTTGCGCCCCGCGTCCGCGTCCACCGCCACCACCTTGCCCACCAGGTACCCGGACGACGCCGAACGCGGCACCACCTCGAAAGCCGAACCCACCGAGCCCGACGCCGCCGGCGGGGGCGGGTAGAGTACCCGCGGCGCGTTGTCGTTCTGGTCGAGCACGAAGACGCGCACCGTGGCCGTCGAGCTGCGCGCCGGCGACCCGCCGTCCTGCGCCCGCACGGCCACCAAGAACTCGCGGCACTGCTCGTAGTCCAACGAGCGCTGCGCGTACACCGCGCCGCTCCGCGCCTCCACCGACACCAGCGGCGCCGCGCCCGCCGCGCCCGCGCTGCCGCCCGACAGCCAGTAGCTCACGCGCCCGTTCGCGCCCGCGTCCAAGTCCCGAGCCACAACGCGCAACACCAGCGCGCCCACCGCGTTGTTCTCCCGCACGTACGCGCTGTACGACGCCTCCTCGAACACCGGCGCGTTGTCGTTCACGTCCGACACCTCCAGCAACAGCTCCGCCACGCTCGATAGCGCCGGGCTGCCCCGGTCCCGGGCCACCACCGTCACGCAGTGCTCGGACGCCTGCTCGCGGTCCAGCGCGCTCGCCGTCACCACCTTGAACGAGCCGCCCGACGACGCCACGATCGACAGCGGCGCCTCTCCCGACAGCTCGCATGACACCTCACCGTTCTCGCCGGAGTCTCGGTCCCGCACTTTCAGCAGGGCAACCACGGTCCCGGCCGGTGAGTCTTCAGGCACCGGGCTCGATAGCGACAGAATCGTGATCTCGGGGGCATTGTCGTTCTCGTCCGTGATGTCTATCTGCACTTGACAATGACCGGTCAGACCACCACCGTCCCTCGCCTCAAGGGCGAAGCTGTATTCACTTTTCTCCTCGAAGTCGAGGGGACCCGCTGTCCTGATCTCACCATTCTCGCTGTCAACAGCAAACAATTCACGGATCCCCGCCGGGACGTTGCCGAAAGAATAGGAGACCCGCCCATTGGACCCCGCGTCCGCATCCGTGGCCCGCACCTGCATCACCAGCGACCCCGCCAGCAGATTCTCAGCCACTCGAGCCTCGTAGATGCTTTTACTGAACACGGGTGGGTTGTCGTTTGCGTCCAGCACGTTGACGCGAACCTGAACAGTCCCGGACCTCGCGGGGTTCCCACCATCCAGTGCACTAAGAACGAGCTCAAAGGAGCTCTGTTTCTCCCGATCCAGTGTTCTCTCCAGCACTAATTCCGGCTGCTTCATACCACCTGGGTTCTCTTTTATGGCCAGACTGAAAGAGGGGCTCCTTGTGAGATCATAAGTCAGTAGCGAGTTGCTTCCGGCGTCTGCGTCTTGGGCCATCTCCAGAGGAAAACGAGTGCCGGGAGGGATCCATTCATCGATCTCGAGGTCCAGAGCAGCCTTGCTAAAGGTCGGGGAGTTGTCATTCACGTCCTCAATGGACACCTCGACATGGAAAACGTTGAGCGGGTTGTGCACCAGCGCCTCGAAGCTGACCGAGCAGGACGCCGATTTGCCGCACAGCTCCTCCCGGTCCAGCCTCTCGCTCACGTACAGGTTCCCGTTCCCCTCGCTCACCGTGAAGTATTGCTTGTCCGCGCTGAGCCGCAGCTTGCGCGCCGGCAGCTCGTCGGCGCTGAGCCCCAGGTCCCGGGCCAGCGGCCCCACCAGCGAGCCTCTGGGCAGCTCCTCGGCCATGGAGTAGCGGAGCCGCTCCGCCGCCGCCCGCCAGCACAGCCACAGCAGCACAGCGCCCAGCACCGCCGCTCGCCCGCCGCCCGGCCCGCCGCTCGGCCTCCGCCCGCCCGACATCGCCCACAGCGCTCGCTCGCCGAGCTCGCCAGGCTCCTGCCGCCGCCCCGCCTCCCTCGCAGCCGCTCGGCGCAGCCACAGCAGCGCCCGACAAAGCAAACCCGGACCGCCGCCGCCTCCCACTCGCACGCCTCTGCTGCCCGCGCCGCCTCTCGCCTCTGCTGCCCGTGCCGCTGCCGCTCTGGCCCGCACTGCCCGCCCGAGCCAGCAGCCTGCGGGGACAGCACGCACAGGCGGCGGCGGCGGCGGCTCCAGCAACGCTCGCCGGCGGCCCAACAGCGGCACCCGGAGGCGCCGACACAACACTGCAGCCGCCTCACGCCCGCGCTCGGCGGGGAACAACTTTGGCCCGGGATGGGGCTGCAACGGCCCTGGGGTCTCTCTTCTGGTATTATCAGCAAGCGCAGAACCTCTTGCCTAATGCTTAGCAGGAATTCTAATGATTAGAGGAAGAACACTAGTCTCCTATCCATACTGAAAAGATTTTGTAGCTACAGTACATTTTTAAATAGTATGGCTCTATTATAAGGACTTGTACATCTAGTAGCCTTATCTGGTGCAAAAACTAACCAGGAAATACGTGTGCTACAGCAATAAAGAGATTCCCTCCTCCACAGTCAGAGCATAGAAAAAATCAAATCTAAAAAGAAAGTTGCTTACATGCTTTACAGATTATATGTGTCACTCGTACCCCAGATAAGGTTGTGAGAAATGGCAATCAGGTGGCTAAATGTTGCCCACAGCCACTTGTGGAAGTTCATTTCCACTGTGTGTAAGGTTACCCAATATGGATAAGACCCATTGTCAAGTGGTAAGAAAGAGAGACAGTCAGAAGGAAAACCTCGAAGATCCAGTCACAGCTCTTTTCCGGAGCCACTCAGTTCATGCCAAACCTGCCAATTTTTTCACCCTTTGCTGATATTTCATCTTCCTCCCCACACGTCTCTGAAGCCCATGCAAAAGAGTTCACACTGCTCCAAAATGCTCAGGTCTGATAATGATTTAGAGCAACAATTAACACTGATGGGGAAATGTGAATCTCTCGGGTAGTGGAACTGCACTCAGACCCAAATCACTGAACTCCCTGGCAGAGGAAAAGAAATC
>NW_024105093.1:7500-54826 GCF_003945595.2 Pipra filicauda | reverse complement strand
GATCCATACAAATATCTCATTGATCCATACAAATATCTCATTGATCCATACAAATATCTGAGAGGGGTTCCTATCAATCCATATAAGTATCTCCAGGGTAGGTGTCAGGATGGTGCCAGGCTCTTCCCAGTAGTGCCCAGTGATAGGATGAGTAGCAATGGCCATAGACTGAACCACAAGAAGTTCCCCCTCAACATGAGGAAGAACATCTTTCCATGGAGGGCGGCAGGGCCCTGGAACTGCCCAGGGAGGGTGTGGAGTCTCCCTCTTTGCAGACATTCCAAACCCACGTGGTTCCCGTGTCACTCGCTCCGGGTGACCCTACCTTGGCAGGGGGGTTGGACTGGGTGATTCCAGAGGTCCCTTCCAGCCCTGACTGTGCTGTGGTTCTTTGGCAGCTCCGTGACCATCGAGAAGTGCCGGAGCAGCACGTTCGTGCTGGGCCCCGTGGAGACGTCGGTGCACGTGCAGAGCTGTGACGGCGTCAGGGTCATGGTGGTTTGCCACCGCCTGTCCCTGGCAGCCACCACCGGCTGCACGTTCTACACTCTGACACCCACCCAGCCCCTCATCCTCTCGGGGAACCAGGCGGTCAGCTTTGCCCCTTTCCACACCCACTACCCCATGCTGGAGGACCACATGGCTCAGGTGGGCTTGGCCACTCTGCCCAACTACTGGGACAGCCCCATGCTGGTGTGCAGGGAGAGCAGTGACACGGGCGTGTTCCGCCTCCTGCCCCCCTCGGACTTCTACACCTTCGTGATTCCCTTTGAGATGGAAGGAGACACCACGGAGACGCCGGGGGGGCTCCCCCAGGAGTACCAGGAGGCTCTGAGGCAGCGGGAGCAGCGGGTGCAGGTGTGGCAGCGCGCGGTGAAGGAGGCGGGTCTGACCAGGTGAGTGCTGTGCCCGGCAGGGCTGGCTGAGCTCAGCCATTCCCGAGGCTTCCTGTGATGTGGTTCCATAAAAATGCTTTAAGGAGGGGTTGGGTTGGGCGAGCCGTGTCCTGCAGGCCAGTTCTGGGGCGTCAGTCATTAGCAATCCTGGCTGGCAAAGTGAGAAGGGAATGCTCACACTTGTAGCTCCGAGTCATGGAATTCCAGGATGGTTTGGGTTGGAAGGGACCTTAAAGGATGTGTCGTTCTACCTGCTTCCATGGGCAAGGACACCTTCCACTAGCCCAGGTTGCTCCAAGCCCCATCCAACCTGGCCTTGGACACTGCCAGGGATGGGGCAACCACAGCTTCTCTGGGCAACCTGTGCCAGGGCCTTCCCACCCTCCCAGGGAAGAGTTTCTTCCCAACATTCCATCTAACCCTGCCCTCTGGCAGTGGGAAGCCATTCCCCTTGTCCTGTCTCTCCAGGCTGTTTTCCAAAGTCCCTCTCCAGCTCTCCTGGAGCCCCTTTAGGCTCTGGAAGGGGCTTTAGGTCTCCCTGGATCCTTCTCTTCTCCAGGTGAACACCTCCAGCTCTCCCAGCCTGGCTCCAGAGCAGAGGGGCTCCAGCCCTTGGAGCATCTCCATGGCCTCCTCTGGATTTGCTCCAACAGCTCCACATCCTTGTTATGTTGGGACCCCAGAGCTGGAGGCAGCACAGCAAGGGGGGGACTCACCAAGTGGAGTAAAGGGGAAGAATCCCCTCCCTCACCCTGCTGCCCACACTGCTCTGAAGGAGGTGCTTTCTCATGGTTGCATTTTCCCGGCTCGTGAGGCTGCAGGGAAAGCATTCCTGGACACTGCTGAGGGCTGAGGGCAGGGATCCACACTGGCAGGGAGGGTTTATGACTCTGGGCCCTCCCCACTCTCTGTTCTGCTGCCAGTGCTGTGGGCAGGGCTGGGTGTGTGCCCTGAACCACATCACTGTCCTGCAGCTGCCTGGAGTCCCTCTCAGCCCCCCTTCACCTTGGGATTGAAGCTTTAAATGACTGTCCCATCCCTTGTTGAGGAGAGCTGGGAATGTGCCTGTGGATCATGGCAGCAGATCAGTCTGGGACAGGAACTTTGAAATTCCTCTTGAGCTGATCCCATGGAATCCTCTGCCCAGCTTTGTTTGCAAGCACATTTTGGGGATAGAAACCCCCATTTCAAACATCCATTTGTAAAGACTTGATAAGAACAAGTTTTGTTCCCTAAACTGAGCTTAAACTGTGTTGGTTTTTTTCTGTTCTGTGCTCAGTTGCTGAGTGGTACCAGGGTGTGACTGAGTGCTGATAGCAGTGATCTGGGAGGGGTTTATCCCTGGGAAACATGGAATAGGAGGCAAACTGTCAATGCTTCCCCTTGTACCAGGCTGAAGAGTTCTGACCCATTTGATGATTCCTGGTTTTGGAGGAGCTCCCTCCGCTTCCTGTGTTCCTTTCTGAAATCCAGGTGCCTCTGTGCTGAGCATGGAGGAATGGGAAATTTGAAAGAACTCTAGACTGGGAGAGAGAAAGGATTCTGGGGCAGGATTTTGCTACAGGAGGAGGGTGGCAGAGCAGTCCTGACCCAGAGGTGGGGACAGAGGTGTGAAAACCTTCAAACTCCCAGCCCTGAGTCATCAAGAACAGCAGAGAGCAAAGAGGCTGGAGTCATCCCTTGTGTTCATCAGCTCATCCAAGGTGCTTCCCCCTCCAGCTGGGGTGCTTCTTCCCCCCCAGGGTTTTGGGAAGGTATTTGGCCTGTCAGAACTTTCCTGTTAAAGAATTGTGAGGAAACAGGGATGATGTGCTTAGAGTTGCCATCCTGCAGTCGCAGGAGACAAGAGCTCACTCCTGGAGTGGCTTATTCCATAAAAGGGGGGGAAAACTGTGGCAAGTTTAGAAGCTTGTTGAAAAGAAAGTGGGCAGCTGACAGTGGAAAATGTCTCTCTTGTCTCCTGCAGGCAGGGAAACAACTGGGGAGACAAGTAGGAAGCTTAGAGCAAACAGGATATCGGGCTTGTAGAAAGGAAAAAGCCGCCGTGCTTGAGCGGGAGGTGAAAGGGAATGTTAGAAATAAGAAGACGTCTCTCAAGAAGTTGAAGTTGTCTGAATGAGGAAAGTGGGGCAAAAAAAGAATGTAAATCCTGCCAGGCTGAAAGTAAAACCCCAGTAAGACAGGAGCAGTAAGACAGCTTGAGGAGCAACTTGCAAAAGCATAAAATCCTGTTTATTCATTTTCCAAGCGTGTCAGACAGAAAGTCTTTCAGGGTCAGTAGCAGATCAAGGTAGAGAAAAAGCACTTGGAGAAGATAAATCCATAAGGGAAAAAAGAAGTGGCTGCCTTTGTGTTCGCTGAGGAGGAATTTGGGTTAGTTCTGTCCCAGAACCCTGCTTTTTGGGGAATGGCTCCAATGGAATCTGTACAAAGAGCAGCCTTTAACTTGGAAAAAAGGGTTGGGTACATGGAGCTGAGGGGGACAAAAAGGAATAGAATCATAGAATAGCCTGGGTTGGAAGGGACCTTAACAATCCAGCCAGGTTCCACCCCCTGCCATGGGCAGGGACACCTTCCACTAGCCCAGGTTGCTCCAAGCCCCATCCAACCTGGCCTTGGACACTTCCAGGGATCCAGGGGCAGCCACAGCTTCTCTGGGCAACCTGTGCCAGGGCCTGCCCACCCTCCCAGGGAAGAGTTTTTTCCCACTATCCCATCTAACCCTGCCCTCTGGCAGTGGGAAGCCATTCCCCTTGTCCTGTCACTCCAGCCCTTGGAAATAGTCTCTCTCCATCTTTCCTGTAGCTCCTTCAAGTATTGAAAGGCCACAATCAGGTCCCCCTGAAGCTTCTCTTCTCCAGGCTGAACAATCCCAATTCTCTCAGCCTTTCCTCACAGCAGAGCTGCTCCATCAGTTTGATTATCTTAGTGGCCTCCTCTGGAGCTGGTTTCCTGCTTTTCCCAGTACAGGATGGGATCAGCACATCAAATTAGGAATGGGTTCAAAGCAAACCCACATAAAATCTCCAGAATATTAAAAAATGTTCACGTTTTATTGGTGTTCAGAAATGAATTGTGTAAACTCATGGAAAAAGTCCAGCAGGGGCTGCTCAACACCTGTGCCACTTTTGGCTTAACAAATTCCAGAGGTGAGCTGATCCCAGAGGGCTGGGATGCTGTTCTGGAGATACTCTTGGGCATCTGAGCAGTGCCAGGGAGCCTGAGCTGTGGAACACCCTGTGACTGCTGGGCTTATCAAAACCACCCCAAAAGTTAATTACCAGCAACAGGAATTATTTGAGGGGTGTTTATAGGTGCATTTTTTCCCCCGATCTCCATCCTTTCTCTTCCAGGTGCTGTCAGAACAGAATTTTGAGTCCTTAGTGCTTAACCATTGGTTACTAATACTCATTTTTCTCCCTTTTCAGACAATTTTTAATCTGTGCTCTGAGAGCTAAGTGGAGGTAGCCCTGTGGAGCAGGGTGGTTGTGCTGGTGGGATGGGGAAGTTTATATGGCCCCTCTGACTCCACCAAGTTCTGCCTTTAGGGTTTATTATCATCATATTCCCTTGGTAAAAACCTTCTATTCCTGGTCCAGAGGGTTCAGGAGCCAAGCCTGGCTCTTCCTGGTATATCTGGAGGCTTGTTTGGGTAGTGCAGGTGAGGCAGTAGCATAACACTATAAATAAATGTGATTTTTCCATACTTCCCTGTTGATCTTTTGGCTTCAGGGATCAGAGGAAGCGGCTCCAGGCGTTGGTAGAAAACAAATTCTACGAGTGGCTGGTGCAGACGGGGAACCGGCAGCAGCTGGACAGCCTCGTCCCCCTTGCCATGGGATCCAAGCAGGCAGCAGGATAACATCCCATTCCTCAGCACAGAAGGAGAGGAAGGGTGAGTGAAAGGCCTGTTCCTCCTGGTTCTTCTCTACGTACAGGAACTGTGCCGTGTTTGCATGCACAGCCAAGGCAGAGGCACAAAAAGCAGGAGGCTGTTCAGTGAATGTTCTCCCCAAAGCCTTGCATTTGGTTTTAGTTCTTATTTTGCTGTCAAAACCCCCTTTTTCAGTGGAAATCTGTGTCCTCAGCACCTGCCTTGTTGTTAAGTTTGGTTTGTTGGAGACATCTGTAAAGGCACAACATGGGCATGTTGCACATAACGGGATGTCCAGCTGGTTGGAATAACTGCTCTTTCAAAGGAACTGTGTGGACTGATGTCTATTTACCCATCTCACCTTTGCTAAAGAGAACTGGGTGAGACTGTGGCTAATTCTTACAGTGAAACTTTGGCTAATTCTTGCTTTGTAGTGTCTCTTCCTGAGCAGAAGTGGTTTAGGAGCTGGAGATCTGCCCTTATCCCGCTTCTCTGCCATGACATGTTTCAAACCATTAGAAAGTTGGTTTATTTTTGATTTGGTCTTTGAATTCCTTTTTCTTTGCTAGTGTTGGGAGTAAAATGTGCTCCTTTTATTTTGTTCCAGAGCTCAGGGAACAGGCAGCAATACCCCCAGCCCAGTTCTCATTAAGACTTTGTGGCCGTCCTGCCTGGACCCGCTGGATCCAACACCCAGCCTTGCACTGTCTGGCTGCTTTAGGATTCCTGATCACTGCTGCCTTCCCGGGAGTGTGCTGTAGTTATCCTGTTGGTGACTGAGATGGCACTGGAGGATGATGAGTTGTGCCTTGTTGTAGAGCTGTCCTCATGGTGGGTGTCCATGTGTGCAGGTGTCCAGCACACCAGGGATGCTGGGACAGAGCTGGATGCAGGGCCCTGGGCATCACCTGCATTTCACGGTACAAACCAGCTGCACTGCTTTTAGAAATGTGAAAAAGAAGTGTTTGATTTTTTTTATGAATGCAATCTGGTAGGTTTTTTTAATATGAAGATGGCATTAAGTGATGGGGTTTTTACGGGATGAACTTTTGTAAGCGCTGGGATTTTGTGGAATGAACTTTTGTACATGGTTGCATTGTTTTGACAAATGTCAATAAACCAGAGTTCTTGGATAAACCTGGCACCTGTCCTAGGGAAGGGGTGTTACCTGTACAGTGGGTGTTAGAGAGACACAACACCTTTAATCTTAATGAAATGGGAACCAGTCAGTGAGAGAAAAATCCTGATTTCTTGCCAGCCATGGAGCTGAAGAGTTCGAAGGCTGCCCTGGCTCAGGGTTTTGATACAAACACTGTTGCTGCTTTCCATATTTCTCATAAAGAATATCAGCTTGGCTAAGCACCATTCTCCTGTGCTGGTGGGAGCTGTTATAGGAGATGTACTTGTAGCTGAGCACCTAAATAAACTCAGAAAACAGGGAAAGGCATTGCATGGATGAGTGGAAGCAGCAGCTGGTGGTGCCTTTGGAAGAGCTCTCCAAGCTGAGAGCCAGAGGAAGGCACAGTGCTCTGTGTGCACAGCTTCAGAATCCTTCTGAAGGTCTCCCTTGGCTTCTGGGCTGGCAGGTGAGGTGAGTTTATTATATTTATTACATTCACGTGAGGTGAGTTTATAAGATTTAACCAACTTTTAAAGGAGGGATGTGCGAAGAGACCACACCTACTGATAGGACCTGGCTCGTGCTTGAACTGTGATCTTCATAAAACAGCATTTGGGTTCAAAAATGAATAAATTCAAGCGAGAGCAACAGCAGTGGGTGATTGGAGGCACCTAAAATGGGAAGAGGAGCTGCTCTGGGCATGTGTGCCCCGGGCTCTCAGATCTGCTCGCATTGAGCAGAGCTGCTGTTGCGAGAGTGCTTGTCCTGACAGATTTGAAAGAGGGGCTGCGTGTTTCGGGCGCTGCTGTGCCAAATTCGTGTCCCTTTGTCTCCCTAAGCCTTTGGGCTGGGGCACTGAATAGCTGCAGAGGTGGTTTTTCATAATGCCCTGGCGGGGGGGTGGGTGTGTGTCAGCCAGCCAGCCGCGGCCTCCCCGCCCCCGGAGCGTGGCTGCAGCCTCTGCTCCAGCCTCTGGGTGCTGGGGGGAGAGTTTGGAGTTGGATTTGTGGCACCTGCAGAGACAATCAAGAGTTTGGGCAGCATTCTTTACTGTGGGATGTGTGGGATCACTCACCACGCATCCTTCTTTCCCTCTGTGTCAGGTGCTGTTGGAGCACCGTGGATCAAGCTGAGGGTGTCCTGGGGAAAGCTGCACAGATGTTTCCACTGAGAGCTTTCAGTCTGTCAGTGCAGGGCTGTGCTTTGCAAGCCTGTGGCGTGTGCCCCGAGCTCGTGTTTGTTATTCCTTAACTGCATCCTTCGCTGCACAGAACATTCCCTGAGAAATACTGTGTCCCCTCCTTAGGAATGGGGGTGATCCCTTCGATCCAACGAGGGTTCTTTCTGCTTTGACAAGCTGGGAAGGGAGGGAGCAGCCAAACTGCCCCCCGTGCTCCCGGGCTTGGCAGGGGGCTGCGTGTTTTGAGTGCGTTTGGCAGAGTTTTGGTGTTCTGACTCAGCAAATGGTAACAAAGGGAGGATGGCGAAGCCTTCCTTTATTCCATAATCCTGTTTGCTTTTCTGGAAATCGGCTATAGCCTCAGAATCACTGACTCAATTTTTGGATCCTATTCTCATGACAAAGCGGCTGTCTGGTTTAAAACAAGCCCGTTATAAAAAGGGCACCTCGGCTCCTGGCTGTTTGTAACAGCTCCTGACGTTCCTCCGGCACAGGGGAGCTTGGCTGGAACGGAAAATGTCCAGAGCTGGAACCAAGGTAAGTTGAATTGCAGTTATATTCATCATTTTGGATATAAAAGCTCAGAATTTATCAGGAGTAAGCTGTGGAGAAACTTTGTTTTCCTTGCTCTGCTGACAGCTTCCCCCTCTGCCAGTGGGTGGGCAAGAGGAGAAGCCTCAAATCCCTCCTCACGTGGAGGGGAGCCCCTCCCAAGTCTTTTCCCAGGTTTTGGCTGGTTCCTCTGGGTGGGGCTCTGCCAGAGGATGGAGTTGAGTGCAAGTAACTGGTGAGGGGATATGTTAAAGTGGTTTGAAATCAGCAGGAGCCGATGCCTTGTGAACTGGGGGCAGAGGGCGCTGGGCCCGCAGGGAATGCGACGAACTGGGTTTGCAGAGCGGAGTCTCCTGGAAGGCTTCCTTGGGAGAACCTGACTCCCAACAGCTGCAGCAGCTGCCACATCCCCCTTCCATGGTGGAGCAACAGAAAGACTCCTGAACGATGGCCGTGGCGCCAAAGGGAATAGCATTCCCTGAGGGATGTGAACCGGCCTTGGGATTCGGTGGAATCGGCAGGGCTGAATTTAAACCAGAAAAGGAGGTAGATCAGGAGGCTCAGCTTCAGCTGGAGTGCTGTGTCAGGTGGGGATCCAGCTCTGGTGCCGTGTTCCTCAGCCTTGAGTTGAGCAGAGCTGGTTGGTGACCTCGTGGCAGGGTTGGGACCGGGCAGGGAGGAGCAGCTGGGACAGGGAAGGAGGGTGAGAGCCTCGGAATGGTGGCCAGTTTCCCCCGTGGAATGTCAAACACCTGGTAAGAAGCTGTGGGCAGAGGTTCTAAGTTTTGCTTTTGGGTTGGATTCCTTGTAACCTGTGGAGGCTGGAAGACCCAAGGGGATGTGGGAGGCACAGTGGGTTTGCAGGCACCAGGCGATGCTTTGGAAGATCCGGATTCGGTCTCGGCTTCTCCTCGTTCCTCTCGGCTCTGCCCTTGGCACAAAGCTTGGCTGTTAGCCTGGAGATCTGAGGAGGGTGTACTGGTGGCTCTGGGGTCTCAGGGGTACAGTCTTTCTGTCCCTGTGCCTAAAATAAGTGTGGGGGAATCGTAACTGCTCCATCCTGGAGTCTCCCGTCCCTTGGAGAGCCTTGAGCACAGTCTGCCCGAAGCTGTGTCCCCTCCTGTGTGCCACAGGAATCCATGGATTATGTGCTGCTGAGATGCAGCAAGATGCCCAGGAGGAGTTATCTTTTCTCTATTCCATGCTCTTGTTTAGCACATTCCAGGGAGAAGAAAAGCACAAAGGAGAGAATTATACACCATTTCTCAGAACCTCAGCGAGTGATCTGCCCTGGAGAGGGGTCACTGCTGGCACAGAAGGCAATGGGCACTATTAGATTTGGTTTTAAGAGTTTCCTTCCAGCTGAGCTGCTGTTGGGAAGAAATATGTGATAACTGAGGTGAGGTGACCTAGGGAGTAAGAGTTTTACTCCCATAAGGAACATCTGCTTTGGCAAATGTGGCACCTGCCAGGTAAGCCCCAAAGGGGAAGGTTTGGGTAGGGAGAGGTTAAATATAAGCAGAGCACCTTGAGGGTTTTACTGAAGGAAGGTGATTTGCCTGGGAGTGAGAGTCTGGAATTGAAATCTCTAACTGTGTCATTATTCTATGGGTGAAAACATCAACCTGCTCCTTTTGTGCCTGAGTCCCCGAGGAAAACTGGGATGAGAAGGTCTGAAACGGGTTGAGGGTGTGTGCAAAGGGCTGTGGTGGAGAATGGGTGGGCAGGATTCCCTCTCTCCTTAAGTATTCCCAGAATAAACCAAGGAGCAGCGCTTTGGTTGGTCACGGTTCTGTGGGAAAAGCCTCGATGTGCTCTTGGAAAATGGTCTCCTGGGAACACCAGGGAGCTTTGCCAAGGTCCACTTTGGCTGCATTAGGCTGGGTGGGGAAGGAACATCATTAAATCCTGGAATGGTTTGAGTTGGAAGGGACCTTAAATCCCATCCAGTTCCACCCCCTGCCATGGGCAGGGACACCTTCCACTAGCCCAGGTTGCTCCGAGCCTCATCCAGCCTGGAGAAGGACACTTCCAGGGATCCTTCTGCCTGGAGACCAGACCCATGGTCTTACAGATGTTGGGCAGAGCTCGTCGACAGTGCTGGACACTCTGCATGGACAAGGGTGGGACTGTGGATCAGAGCTTGGAGAATGAGTTTGGAGAGGGGGAGAACTCCTCAGGCATCCTAGTGGTGGATAATGGCTGAGCCGGGAAGAGATGGATCCCTGCAGGGTTTTACAGGGATGCTGTGGCTTCCTTGACCCCTGGCTTCAGGAAGAGGCTGATGCTGAACCTCCGTGAACAGGGCTTTTGGGGTTACCTCTGGGTCATGCCGGCAGATTTTCCAGATGACGCCTCTGGGGAAAAAGATCCAGAAGCAGGACCTGGAAAATGGCAGTGGGTTGTGGCCGGGAAGGCCTGGCTGTGGTCAGCTGCCCAGGAGTGGCAGTGTGGGAAAACAGGAACTGGGCATTGCAGTGCACACCTGTCACAGCCTTTATTCCCTGCAGGAAAGGTGGTGGTGATTCCCAGCTCTCTGTTGCACGAAGGTGGGAAGAGCTGGCTCAGGAGGGAGAGATGTGGGGACAGGTTGTTTGGTACTCACCAACTGCTTCGTGATGGGAGATCAGTCCTTGAAATTAAGAGGAAAATGTGAGGGAAATAACATTATCCCAAGAAATGTCCACTGACATGAATCCTCTGGCAGGGTCAGTCCGACTCCCCAGATACCTAGTCAGGCTGGTGAGACACCCTGACCAACCAGCTCCAGGAAAACTGTGGCTGACTTAATTCTTAATACAAAATAAATGATTAAAAATAAAAAGCAAGCGAGTTGTCCCAGATTTGGGTTGGAACCATGACAATGAATGATGTTTTTAACAGCGGGGCTGTTACCAGTAGCCAAAGCACCATGGGTGAGGTACAACCAGCCAGGAGCAAAAGAAATCTTAATACTCAAGCTGTGGAAAAACCATGGGGAAAATGGATTGTGGGATACTGAATGTTGGGTGTTTAGATCTCTAGAGCATCTGGTGTCCTGAGCAAGCAAGGGATGTGTCAGGATAGACATGATGGCTCAGGAACCCTCATTGAAAAGAGCAGCTCTTGATGAACAATTGTCAGCTGAGATGATCTAAAAATGGGGCTGGAGAAAGGACTGGTCTGGTCTAGGGCTTGGCAATATTCCATGAAGGGGTTTTTAAGGAAAAAAGGGGTCGCCTCTCCAGGGCTGTCTGGGTGATGCCTTGGGTGAGAGGAATGGCATTTGCTCACCAGCTCTTGAGATCATTTCCAAACAGTGATCAAGTCAGGATAAAATGTCCCTAAACAAGGTGCTTTGGGGTCAGCCTGGCTGTAGAGCAGCTCCTGGGAAACAAATGTGGTGATGGATTGGGAATTTGTCAGCTGTATTATGGGCTTGCAGCGGAACAAGCCAACTGCAAATGCAATCCTTGGTTGTCCAAAGATCTCTGGTATTCCATGTCCATGGAATGCTCCTTTAGTTTCTATTGGCACAGGCAAAGCTTGTGTGATGTCCAGCTTTTGGCAGTGAGTTTTGAGAAGGGAAGTTGTGGGTTGTTGGAGCAGGAACAAAGAGAATGGGCTGGAAGGCATGGCCTGGGAGGAAAGGTCTCACTGCCAACACTCGGTGAGCCAGTATAAAGGAAATCATGGAATCATGAAGGCTGGAAAAGCCCTCTAAGGTCACCAAGTCCAGCTGTTAACCCAGCACTGCCAGAACCACCACTAACTCGTGTCCCCAGAAATGCTGCTTTGTACAGTCCAATGACTTCTCATGACTCCCTTGGCCAGAATTTAGTAACTCCTGATCTAGAGGAGGTGGGAGGGAATTATTTTAATAGAGTTTTGCTGGAAACAGGACAGGAATTTCACCAAAGGAGCATTGAGTTGGATTTTTCACAGAGACAGTGCTCAGCCATTGGAATGGGCTGCCCAGGGAGGGGGTGGAGTCACCGTCCCTGGCGGTGTTGAAGGTGAGACTGGATGTGGCATCAGTGCCATGGGCTGGGAACCACTGTGGTGCTGGATCAAGGGTTGGACTTGATGATCCCGGAGGTCTTTTCCAACCCATCTTATTCTGTGATTCTGTGACGGGGACAGAATGAGGGGCTGGGAAAGGCAAGACCTCAGTGGGGGCCGGAGGCGCTGGGGCCAGGCTGGTGGACTGCCCGCAGTTGGTCCTGCTCAGGGGTTGGCCCTGATGATTTTTGACATCTTGAGGGCTCCGTTTTCAGACGTTTCGCGCCACAATGAGGCTGGAATAGGGATGTGCTGGGATGAGGAACCTCCCCACTTCCCTTCCTCTGCTTGTTTCAGGTCACCTTCTATGAAGACAAGAACTTCCTCGGCCGCTACTACGAGTGTGACAGCGACTGCCCCGACTTCCACACCTACCTGAGCCGCTGCAACTCGATCCGTGTGGATGGAGGCACCTGGGTGGCCTACGAGAGGCCCAACTACGCGGGGAACATGTACGTGCTGACACACGGCGAGTACCCCGACTACCACCACTGGATGGGCCTCAACGACCGCCTGGGCTCCTGCAAGTACATCCAGATCGTGAGTGTCGCCTCTGCCCGACGGCTGGGGGGATTTATTTATCAGGGAAGGGTTTCACGTGGGTGGCCCCCATCTTCCTGGGGACCCGTGGAGAGGGTGGCTGTGGGGGATTTGTTCCTGCAGTCCTGCCCTGGGAACGGCAAAGTGTTTGGTGAGGGGAGAAGGTAAATCTTTCCCGCTCTGGACTGCAGATCCCTTTGAGTGGGGGTGGGTTTCCATAGGAACATCAGCCTGGTTTCATCTGCATGTTCCTTTAGGGACTTCGGTGTCCAGGCAGGTCGCTCCAAGGTTTGCCTTTTCCCTGGTGTGCTGCCAACTGATCCAACTGATGGTGGGCACAAGGCCTGTAACAGTGGGATGTGGATTTTGCAGGAGCATTTTTTTTGAGGACCAGTTTATTGTTCTCTGACAAACCAAGGCTCCTTTCTGATACAGGGAACTGGCTCTCAGTGTCATCAAACCTCTCTGGGCATGGAGAGACGAGTCCCAGGAGCAACTCTGGAGTGCCCAGCAGTGGGAGGGATGCCTGGAGCCCTCTTGGGCACGCTTGGAGCAGCCTGGCATCTCCTGGTTTTAGGAGTGTGTTTCCCAGCTGCAGCACAGGAACTGTGCTCATCCCCTCCAAAATGATGATGGGGAGAAAGGAGCAGAGGGAATGATCCTTCTGGAAAACCTCAGGGGAGAAGCACCCTTTAGAACTGGCAGTGTGGATGGAGTGTGGGTTGGTGTTGCTGCTGAGGTTTTGCCAGCAGTGGGACAGACACTGGTGATCTGTGTGCAGCTGGCTTGGAGCACAGCCACGAATTCCCACTGCATGGAACAGGTCTCAAAGCTCAGAAGGGGTTTTCCTTTTCTATCTGGGGGTCTAACAACTCTCTGAGCCTGTTGTGGGTTTGAGCCGAGTCTAAATCCCTTTGCAGAGGGCAGGGAGAGTTTCCAGCCCCTTCGGAGCACTGATCTGGCATAAGAGATGGAGCCAACACACGTGGGAGATGTAACACAGCTTCCCCCAGCAGGATGAAATGTGGGAGCCTTATCCTGCACATCCACCTGGTACCTGGCTTTCCCTCCTCCCCTGGGGGAGACCCTGAGACCCCGCAGAGCGAGGAGGGAGTGGGCTGGGACGGCCGGGGAGGCGGGGGAAGGGGTGTCCAGACAGCTGCAGATTAAAAGCTGCCGCGGTGCCTTGGGGCGGAGCAGCGCTTCCAATCCCGGCGGGAAACACCCACCCTGCTGCCCGACGGCCCCGCTGGGCTCAGCAGCTCGTTAAACTACTCGCTGCTGGAGGAGCCGGGCATGGAGGGGGGGTCTGTCTCTCCAGACGCTCACAGGGGGTGGCTGAAGGGCTGAAGCCTGCCCGGGATAGTGATCCCGGCACTGCTGACCTGGCCTTATCCCTGTCCCTGCCTGCAGCCTCCTCCCTGCGGAGCCAGGGCCGGGATGGGCTTTGAGCTGGAGCTGCTCTGCTCTGGCTCGGTGCTTCTGTACCCTCTGTGCACGTCACCATTTACCCCCCTGCCTCCCTCCGGTGCTTTTGGGGTCTGACACGAGCTGTTCAGCCCTGGCCTGGTGTGCTGGGGGGTGGTTTGGACCTGACTGTGTTTGAGTCTGACTGTACCCCAGCTCTGCTCCCACGTGCTGGTGACTGTCAGAGCCAGGACATGGGGATACCTCCCTCCCACACTTGGTCATCAGGTTGGCCAGAGAAGCTGTGGCTGCCCCACCCCTGGAAGTGTCCAAGGCAAGGCTGGATGGGACTTGGAGCAACCTGGGCTAGTGGAAGGTGTCCCTGCCCATGGCAGGGGGTGGAACTTGATCTTTATGTCCCTTCCAACCCAAACAAAGCATTCCACGATTCCATGACTTTCTCTCCCTTTTTTCCAGCCGAGTGGAGGCCGGGGCCACATCCAGGTGTTCGAGAAGGGCGATTTCGGGGGGCAGATGTTCGAAGCCACCGAAGACTGCCCCTCTGTCATGGAGGAGTGGCACATGCGTGAGGTGCACGCCTGCAGGGTGCTGGAGGGCGTCTGGGTTTTCTACGAGCACCCCAACTACCGGGGCCGGCAGTACCTGCTGCCCAAGGGGGAGTACCGCAAGCCCGTGGAGTGGGGAGCGGCCAGTCCCGCCGTCCAGTCCTTCCGCAGCATCACCGAGTGAGCCGAGCCCGTGGGCTGGGCTGCCACAACCCCCCAATAAACAACTGAGTCGCTCAGCTCCTCCTTGTCCTGCTCATTCCCGGGATCTGCGCGCGGGTTTTCCTGCCTTTGGGGGGCCGGGGTGGAGCTGAGCCCGCTGCAAGCAAAGCACTCCCCGCCAGCCAGAGTGTTCTCTGCTGCCATCCCCTTCCTCCATGCCCCTAATCCCCTCCATCCCACTGCTCCTCTCGAGGAAAAAGCCATCTCAAAGTTGGAGCTTGTGCCCCAGCATTTGTCCCAGTGCTCCACTGGACTGGCCCACGCATCCCCAGTTTTCAGGGCTGGCTGTGGGTGGCTCAGTCTGTCGTGTCCCTGGAGACTCCCTGCTGGCTCTGCTGCTGCTCCACGCTGTCCTGGGAGAAGGGATGAGGTTTTCATCCATACCACGTGCCCCCCTGGAGACCCTGAGTAGGCAGCAGTTGTCCTGTTACTGGAGGAGTGTGTCCCTCTCATGATGCACAGGGCCACAGGACTGGGAAAATGTGGGGGTGGGAGCAGGGATCCAGATGGAGCAGGAGGGGGACAGCCATAATCCCCATGGGAAATGCTGCAGACCTGGCAGCCCTCTCAGGCAAAGGGCTGTCCCTTGTAGGTGGGAACTGAGGGGTCCCCCTGCTTAAACTGGGACTGAGCACTGCATGAAGGCTGGCAGCTGGAAGGAGGAGAGGGGCTGGATGTGGGATAGAGGCAGGGAGTGCCTCCGAGAGCTGCCGGGGATGGATGATCTTGAAGGGCAGGAAGAGCTCCTCGGGCACCTGAGACATGCAGATAGCAGAGGGACTGTTGAGCCCCCAGTTTGCCAGCAGGAACATCCCATTTTTCCCAGTGCTGCTAGATGTCAGGCTGGTCCCATGCACAGCCTCCCGTGCAGGAATAATGGATGTCTGGGCACTCTCCCCTGGAGATCTGCAGCCTGTTTGCACACAGAGCCCAGGGGCCTCGGGATAATGCTGCTGGATGTGGAAGCAAAGCCCTTCCAGCCGCACTCCGCAGTCTCTTCCCGGTGATGTATGAGGTTATTACGGAGCAGGAGGCAGGTTAAGTGATGCTCGTCAAACCTCGGTGCTGCCACCCCCCGGGAATGCCAGCAGGGAACGGGAAGGGGCTGCCAAGAGGAGCAGCTCCCACCCCCTGGACTTCCCCCAGCACAAAGCAGGGCTGAAGAGAGTCACCTTCCTCCTCCTCCTCCTCCTGCTGTCACCCCCTCCCTCGGCCCCCTGCCCCATTCCAGCCCTTCCCTGCAAAGGGTGGTGCATCTTCCTCACCAACTTCCATCCCTCTTCCATCTCCATCCCAGATCAGCAGGATGCAGATGATCTGGCACTAGAATTCTCAGCGTATTTTCCCCCAAAATATTCCTTCAGGACCAACCAGCTTCCAACTCCAGCTCCCCTTTTCCCCCTGGCTCCCGGGAAAGCTCTCCAAGCGTCTCCAAGGGCAGCAGCTGGAGCACAGCCTGGCTCCTGTTTCTTTTTCAGGGAGCCTGTTGCCATCCCCATTTTGGATGGAGAACCTCCTGCAGGCAGGTGTGCTCTGCCCAGTGCATTTCCAGCCACATCCTCCCCGAATTTTGGGGAATGCTCAGTTGGGAAGTGTGTTCCCCACCCTACATCCCCTGCAATGGGGTTTGTGGGTGCCAGACCTGCAGTGGGTGGGTTTGGGGCACATCCACCTCAGAGCATTGGAGGAGCCAGACCTGGATCTGCTTTACCCTTAAGGTAACATTTTCCATGCCCTTTCCTTTCACTGCTGATCTACCCGCCTCACAATCCCAGTTATCCCAACTCTTCCCTGCTCCTCCTCATCCTCTGGGCTCTTACCCTCGGGTGAATGTTGCGTTGTGCTCGCAACATTGGCAACCAACACGAATAGCAGTAAAATGTTCTACTTGGCAGGGGGGTTTGACTATTATTTTTTATTTTATTATTCTTCTGGATGACTTTTTCCATCGGGGGCTCCCTTGCCATGGCAGCACACAGAGCAGGGCGCCCGTGGAGATGAGCGGGGAGCGCAGGCAATCCAAGCCCAGCCTTGCTGATGCCGGTTTTCCCTTGACAGCTAATTTCCATTTCCCAGTATCAGGGGGTCTGCTCCGGTAATTGGCATGCAGATTGTGTCCGTGGGCCTCTCCAACACCAGCAAAGACTCTGGTGTTGGAATAAGCCAAGCCCAGGCTGATGGATGGGGTGTAGGGAGGTCATGGCGAGGGAGAATATCCAGGTGCCCGCGCTCGCACACACCTACGAAATTCCCCATTCCATGCCCTCCCCCCATCCTTACTTTCTTTATCCAGCAAACTCCATCACATTGCATTGAGACAAATCCTGCTCCATTTCCCTCTCTTTCCTTTTTTCCCGCTAAGGGAACTGTGATGGAACCTGCTCCTGGATTTAACACGGAGATGGTGCAGGAATTAAGGCGGGGCTGTGCTCCATTAGCGGTGGGGGATCACAGGGAGCTGCCCCAGATGTTAATTACACTTTGGGAATTAATTGGTATAAGGCTTTGCTCTCCTCCATCGTCTGTAATCCGGTGGGTCTGTGAGGACCTCTGGAAGCAGAGACTGCCTGGCTGGTGTCTGTCCCCCCCTCCTCAGCCCCCCCGGCGCCGGCCGTGACCGAGGGACACAGGCCTGGAAATCTCGGAGTCACCTTCATTTCCATCCCCTTGGTGCCCAAAGACCTGCTGTTATTTTTTAGTCTTTTCCTTCCCTTGCTGCCCTTCTCCAAGCTTTTCCTCCAGCTGCTGGGGAGAAGCAGGTCCAGGTGGGATAGGGGAATGGTGGGAGGTGGCTCTGTGTTGAAGGAGGAGAGAATGGTCCTGTCAAAGCTGGTCATTCCCAGGGGATCCCTTTCTCCTGCTCCCTGACCCATCTTTGCTGACCCTTCCCTCCAACTCTGGGGACAGATGGGAGAGCCTCAATCTGCCCCCACAGCACCTCTGCTGCTGAAATGCCCCCAGTTCTCTAAGGAAAGTGGTCTCCAGTCTCCTCCCTCTCCTTTTCCACCTTGGACTGAGCCTGATGAAATGCAAAAGCTGCTAAAAAGCTGAGGAGGGGCTTTGTGCTGGAGGGCAGAAATGATATGCTTGGAAATGAGGAATATTCCTCTGAATGCTGCCTGTTTGTTCCTTTTTCTGAGCCACCTGGCTGTGGCTCAGCGTGGGACAGGGTTATATCAGGCATGGAGCTGCACATCCTCGAGTTCCTGCCTCGAGATTCCTGCATGGCCCCAGTGGGACACTTCTACTCAGCTTTGCCCTCCCCAAAATTGCTCCCAGGCCCTAATGGTGGGACATGGAGCTCTCACCACCCTGGTGTGACACAACCAGCCCACACTCCCATGTTTTCCCTCCTCTTCCAGCACCCTCAGGACTTTCTGGGTCTTGCTGTTGCTGATGCTCTTCGGTCTCGAGGCATCAGCAACTTGATGAACCTTTTTCCTGCCATTAATGGATGAGACACAGCCTCCCTTCAATCCCACCCCTGGAAGGGTTCAAAAGGCACATGGATTTGGCAATTTGAGGTGGAGATGTGGCAAACCAAAGCCATTCAAGGCTTCTTTGGTTGGACTGAAAGAAAAACAACGTTTTTATAACTCCAGAGTTAATTGGTTTGGGGTTGGATGGAGAAGGAAGAAGAAATGTTTAAACCCTTTCTTTAAACTTTTTTGATTTTAGGTCTTGTTTTTAGGTTTAATGGTGGGCTTGGCAATGCTGGGGGGACAGCTGGACTCGATCTTAGAGGGATTTTCCAACCTGAACAATTCTATGATTCTATGATTTCATGATGCCATGATTCCATGATTCTGTCATTCTGTGATTCCACAATTCTATGATTTCACGATTCTGTGATTTTATGATTCTGCGATTCTATGATGTCAGGATTCCATGACTTTCTGATTCTGTGATTCCATGATTCTAGGATTCCTTGATTCTATGATTTATGATTCTGAGATTTTGTGTGCCCATGATTGTCTCCTGCCACGATTCCATGACTCAGGGCAGCACCCCACTGCTGCCTGCTTCCCTTGGAGCACTGCCCTGTTTCCCACCATCTCCTCCCTGAATCCAAAGCCCCTGGTTCAGGGATTCAGCCCCCACCTTCTCCCCTACCTGGGCGGTCTGAAGCTCCTCCTCAGTGACTACAACACCTATTTTGGGAGTGTGGCCCTTCCAGATCTCAGGTTTCCCTCTGTTTCGTGTACAAACCACCCTCTGCATTCTCTGTTGGCCCCGGGTGAGAGGCAAAGCTTACACGGAGCAAAGGGATCAGGATGCTCAGGACAAGCTCCTTCCATCCCGCTCTGAGCTTGGGGGAAAAGTCTGGCCCAATTCTGGGCGTGAAGAGCTCCGGAGCTGGTTTTTATCTCGCACACAACCATGTCAAGGAGAGGGAAGGAGAGGAGAGGGAAAGGGAGAGGAGGCACTTCCCAGGGCACCGTCCTTCCCTTTGCCAGCGCCCGGCAGAGGGCAATCGAAGCAAATGGAAGAGACGAGACCTGGCGGTGGATGTGCGAGAGGAGCAGATTCCAGGAAGCGGAGGGATGTGCAAGAGGATGTCCAGGCAGAGGGATGCGATGAGGGGAATGTGCGCCCGGAGCGCTGGGCAGGGAGCGGGGCTGGAGAAGGAGGTCGGAACAAAACAGGGCTATTCAAGGCTATTATTTTAGGAGTTAAAGTGATGCTTTTCTAACTCCAAAATTATTCTCTTCGGGATTGAATGGAGAAGGAAGGGGCAATATTTAACCCTTTTGTTTAAACTTTCTTGATTTTAGGTCAGTGTTTATGAAAAGTGAGCACCTTCAGCAGATGGTGCAGGGAGGAAAGGGTTGGAGAGTCCCCAGCCTCGATTATATTCCACCTGATCCATTGCGTGACTGAGCCCAGCTCTGTTTCTGGATGCTCTGGTCTCTCAGAAATCAAATTCCACCATAGCCACACGTGCCTGGGGGGAAACACCAGGGAAAAGTTGGGCAGAGCGTCTCTTCCACCTCCCCGCTGCTGGACAAGCTCGGGCACTGCTCCCTGCATGCTCCTGCTGGGCTTGGCAGGTATTCCCAACCTGATTTCTTACATATCCAAGTTTCCTCCCTACCGTTTTCCAGCTTCTATTTCTGTGTATGTGTGGTTTTGTTTGTTGGTTTTGTTTGCTTTGGGTTTTTTTATTATTTGTTTGGTTTTGTCACAAACTGATTGTTTTAGCAAGGAAAGCTTCCCATGGCATGAGCGTGATCCTGAGCTGCCCTCCCAACCAGGACAGGACACCGCAGGGAAGTCTCCTGTGGCAGGATTCCCTCGTGGACTTTTTTTTTTTGGGAAAACCAGCAATTATTTGAAAAGCTCCCTGTGACGGGGAGCAGGGGGTGGCAGGATGCAGGATGCAGGATGCCCAGGAGGGATGAACACTGCAGCAAGCGGCCGGGGGGGTTATTTGGGCAGACCCCCACCGCGGTGCTGCTGCTGAGCTGCGGGGCCTCAGGGAAAAGGACGTTTTTTGGGAGTCCGGGGCAGGCTTTTTGTCGCGACGGTGCTTCTCGGACGGGGCACGAGCGGTCTTTAGTCTTAAAGGAGAAGAAGGAAGGGGCTCCAGCACCTTTCTCAGCCCCCCGCGCTGCCTCGCTGAGCCGAGCGCGGTGCGATCTCCCCGTCTCGGCGTTATCTCCCCATCTCGGTGTTATCTCCCCATCTCGGTGTTATCTCCCCATCTCGGCGTTATCTCCCCATCTGCCTCCTCTCCCGCCGCGCTTCCAGATGCTCCTTATCTCGTCTCACCTTCCCAGAGAGCCGGGGGCAGGGCCGGCTGCCCGGACTCCCCACCCGCGATCTCCCCGGCTCTCATCAGCCCCCGGGAGCCGGGACCGAGCCCCGGCTCGGAGTCAGGCGCGTTCCCGGCGGGGCGGGCGCGGCCAAGGTCGGGCGGTGGCGGAGGCAGGAGGGGACCCCGCTGTCCCCCCGCTGTCCCCCCGCTGTCCCCCCGCTCCAGCCGCTCCCCCGGGCAGCGCCTCTCCCCGTTTATTCTCCAACATTATCAATTACATTTGGATTATTATTCCTCACTGAAGCCCAAGTGAGCCGCAGACAGCTATTTCCTAATGGGGAAACGTTACGGGCAACTTATTAAGGAACAATGCGTCATTAAGGGGGGAGAGCTTCAAAGGCTCCTAAACGCGTTTCAAAGGACACAATGCGGGAGCGGCTCCTGCCATCGCGTGTCTGGGGGACACGGGCGAAATTTGTGACAAGGAATAGACCGGGCCCAATGTAATTAACTAATTCTCGATCAAAGGGGTTTTAGAACTGAATGGTCAGGGAATTCAATTATGGGTTTCCTAATGAAGCACTCTGTGCCAAGGCACGGGGATGTTTTCTCCTGGAAAAGCAGGGCTGAGGATCAGGGCTAGGATTTCCCGGGAGGTTTCGGGGAGAGAAGCACCAGAAAAGCTCATCCCGGGTGGATTTGGCGCAGGCGGATCGAGATCACGGAATCGTGGAATCACAGGATGGTTTGGGTTGGAAGGGACCTTAAAGTTCAGCTCGTTCCACCCCCTGCCATGGACACCTTCCACTAGCCCAGGAGCTCCATCATCCGGGTGCCCCGGGATGACCATCTGTCCTGCAGATATCCATGTGCTGGGACATGTCCCCCCTCCCTCCGAGCTTTGGCAGACTGAAAACTCTCTTGGAGCCAGGGCTGGGGGATGCAGCAGAACAGAATCAGGATCTGATTCTGATGCCCTCCCTGGAAAACCCGGGCTGGGGAGATTTCCTCCTCTGCTGCCTCAATCCAACCTCTGGCAAAAAACCCCATCGTTCTCTGCTTATGAAAGAGCATCTTCTAGTCCTCCACGAGTTTTCTCTTATTACAGAAAGTTGGTTTGCTCACTTTACAAAGGGAAATGTATTATGAATTTTCCCTTCATTCTCCTCCTTTTTTTTTGCCCCGTTTAACAACCGATTTGTGTGTTGCATGAAAGTTACACAGTTCTTTAGATGCGTTTGCTATTTTATTTTCTTTCATTCAAAAATATGTCAGTAATCTTTTTGTTAACATGAAAGATAAAGGATTAGTAATGCAAGATGCAGTTTTCTTGTAACCTTCTTGAAAGCAGACTATAGTTTCTTATCTGGCTCTAACATTCATTTTCCTGAAATGAAAAAAAAAAAAAAAAGAAAAAAGAAAAAAAGAAAAAGGACTTCTTAAAATGAAATAAACTCTATTCGATTCAGATGAGCGGCGCCGGCAGAGGAATTTATTGCAGCTGCACTGAAGTTCTGCTGCAGCACTGAGGACCTTCCCAAGGAAACAGGGAACAGGCACATGGAAAATGCTGCTGGGAAGAGAAACCTCTGAAGAGTCGCAGAATCATAGAATTGTTTAGGTTGGAAATGCCCTCTGAAGTCATCCAACCATCCCCCAGCACTGCCAAGGCCACCACTGAGCCACGTCCCCAAGTGCCACCTCCACATGGCTTTAAATCCCTCCTGGGATGGGGACTCCACCACTGCCCTGGGCAGCTGTGCCAGGGCTGGACAACTCCTTCCATGAAGGCTCTTTCTTCTCGTCCTGCCCAGACCAACCCTCGCGTCGATACCCCGAGATGTGCCCGTCTGGGTGCCTTTGGCAGCTGTGACATTTCCTTGGACACATCCAGGATGTCCCAAGCTGGAGATGGGCCACCATTTCCTGGGCTTGGTGCTCACTGAAGATGCACTGAGAAGCTGCCAGAGAAGCTGTGGAAGCTTCCCATCCCTGGAAGTGTCCAAGGCCAGGTTGGACGGGGCTTGGGGCAACCTGGGCTAGTGGAAGGTGTCCCTGCCCATGGACTGGATGAGTTTTAAGGTCCCTTCAAACCAAAAACATTCCATAATTCTATGATTTTATGACCATGGCTCATTGGCAAACAGGGATTTGCAGCACTAGCAGCCTCTGGGAACTTTTTTGAGCGACGCTGGGTCTCCAGGAGGTCCCACCTTGCATCACCCCACCTGCCTCGGCTCAGAGCTTCCCTTCTGCCCTGCTGAGGGGAGGCAGGGAGAAAAGGATGTGGAAAAACCCCATGGAGGGGAAAAAGGGGGATGGGGACAGCACAAGGGGCTTCCAGGGACCAGCAGATCTTCGAGCAGCACCTGCTGAAGCGAACAACTTAATTTTCATGGAGTGGTTTGAGTTGGAAAGGGCTTCAAAGATCATCTAAGGCCAAAGTTGATGGAGCTGATTTCTTTGTAGGTGCAGAGGGTAAAAGTAAACCAAGGGTGAGCAGGGGCTGGTTTTCACAGCACCAAAATCCTCTGATCAGTCAATAAAACCAGAACAGCAGGCAGGGAATGCCCTGACCCAGGAGGAGAGGGGGCCATGTGGGCACAGCAGGATGCCCCCCTGCCCTGCCCACCCTGCTGCTGTGCCAGCCACCCTCTCCGCTCAGCCCAGCAGCTCCTCAAGGGTTAAATCCCTGTATAAAATGCTGGATTTCTTGGCAATTAGCTAATGGGTCCTGAGCATATAAACTGAGGTGCTTTCCCCCCATCAGGTGGATTTGGAGAGTACTGAGTTGGCCTGACAAGGAGCCAGTTTGTTTATAGCCTGGTTTGCAGGGAATGCTTTGTTTTGCTCCAGAGAAACCTGATATTTTCAGTTGCAGGGGGGAATAGTGATTCCTGTTGCACAAAACACAGATTGCAGGGCTTAACAATTAAATAAAATAAAGAAGAGCATCATCCTTCGTGCTGAAATCTTTGCCTTCAGTGTTTAATGGGCCTCTTGTCCTGTGCCAACAGATCCGTGGTTTCATTTGAGGGAAAAGTGTGTTTTCATATCAAAGGAGCCCCCCCTGCAGTGACCCAGCCTTCCCTTCCCCCTCTCTGCCCCAGCACACACGGTATTTTAATATTTCATATATTTCATAAGCTTTTATGCTTCTAAAAGAGAAGTGAATTTGTGGAGAGTTGAGCTCTCCAGAGCTGTACTTCAGAGCTGGGAAGTAATTCAGGGTGAAGCCTGTATTAATCTCAGGTGAGAGAGATATTTAAATTCAGGCTACCAGTGTGAATATAAAATGGGGATCTCTTTACAAAAATTTCAAATTGTAATATGCAAAGCTTAAAGAAAAGAAACCCCAAGGGAACAGCTTTCTTCTAGAACATTTTGTTCCAACCATCATCTCTTTACCTTTATTTTTTTATTTAAAAAACCCTCCCTTTGCCATTTTGTATTTTTAAATTAAATCTTTCAGTTTTTAAAATGAAATTCTTTATTGCTGGGAGAGGCTGACGGGGGAAGGGGGGCAGGATGGAAGTGCCTGGCTGTGAAAAATGGTGTATGGCCCCAAATTTTAGCTGGAGCAGGAGGAATAGTGACCAGCAGGAAAATAAATCCCTGTTTGGTTGGCTCCTTGTGTCCTAAGGAATGTGGGGCCGTCTCCCTGCTTGGGAGAGGCTGCCTGAATCCTGTTTTGGGGGAGAAATCTCTGCCTGGGGGGAGGAGAGAGGCAGCGCTGGGATGTCCAGCAGCAGCACTGGGGAGCACTGGGGTGAACTGGTCTGTCCCCATCCATGCCTGGTGCCCACTCAACCTTCTCCTTCCAAACAGACACGTTTTTATTTTCAATTTGTGATCCTGGACAGCAGGAAAGTTCTTTGAGTGCATTTTGGTAGGGATGGGGATCAGTTGTAGATGTCTGTGCCGGGTGTAATGAGCCAGCACATCCCAAATCCCACAGAACTACTCCTGGGAGAGGCCTTGATTTGCATCCATGACAAACTCCTCGGGCTGCAACCAGCTCCCAGGTCAGGAGAACTGGTGACAGATGACATCCTATTATCAGCTCTGTCAATTAATTAAATTATACATTATGCTTATGAGGGTGATATACTGAGCCACTCTAGATTAAGTGTTGCAATTAAGTCTTTAATTTCTATTTAATAAGTAAGTTATTATATGTTAATAAAGGATCAATTAGTTGGTGAAAGAGCATTGATCCAGGTACAATGAGGGTGTCAGGGACACATCAAGCTGACACAGAAGGGACTGGGGTGACACAGGAGGGACTGGGGGACTGTGCACAACACGTGTACAATTGGGTTTTTATACAGATGAGCTGGAGTGGGCAGGGAGGTATCCAGGTGGGATTGGGATATTGCTCCATGCAGGAAACCTGGCTCCCCCTGGGCTGTCAGGGCTGGGATAATCAGGACAGACCCAATCCCAGAATCACAGATTGGTTTAGGTTGGAAGGGACCTTAAATCTCATCTCATTCCACCCCCTGCCATGGGCAGGGGCACCTTCCACCGGCCCAGGTTGCTCCAACCTGGCCTTGGACAAGTGTCCAAGGGATGGGGCAGCCACAGCTGCTCTGGGCAACCTGTGCCAGGGCCTCACCACCTCACAGGGAAGAACTTCTTCCCACTATCCCATCTATCCCTGCCCTCTGGCAGTGGGAAGCCATTTCCCATCTTCCGGTCCCTCCATTCCTTGTCCCAAGTCCCTCTCCAGCTCTCCTGGAGCCCCTTTAGGCCCTGGAAGGGGCTCTAAGGTGTCCTTGGATCCTTCTCTTCTCCAGGTGAACCCCCCCAGCTCTCCCTCCTTTGGTCTCAGTGGGAACAAGCTGTTCCTGGATGTGGGATGACCCTGAGGAAGGATCTTCCAGCAGAACTGTCCCCAAACCAGCTGCTGTTCCTGCTCCCTCCCCCCCAGGGCGGGTGTCAGGGTGCCTTTCCATGTGCCCGGCACAGCCCCACCAGGACCCTGAGCTTCCATCTTCTCATTCCCACCGGGAATTTCGGGGGAGCCGCGGGGAGCCTGCGGCTGAGCTTCCAGGGGGAGAGGAGAGGAGGGGAGCGCCGGGCTCCGGCAGGATTCCAGCTGAATATGGATGACATCATTATACGGGTGATCCTTTCAGCAGGAGCGAGCCGGGGTTTAAAGCAGCGACCTACAGCATACAAATGATGGGTTTAAAGGAAATAAAAAAAGAAGTGATTTGAATAGCAGACATTTAGAGAAGAAAAGCTCCCCCCACCCCCCCCTTCCCATTTCTAATATCTTCCGACGGGGCAGGCACTGTGCTTTGGAAAAGAAATTAAAACACTCCTCCTAAATACACTCCAGGCAGGAACAATGGCAAAGTTAAGAAGGTTACGAGACTTAGTTGTCCCAGCAACATGTCATCAAGTTGAAATGAGCAGGAAACACAGATAACGGGAGAGAAAGAGGAGGAGGAGGAGGAGGAGGGGGGTGGAGGAGAATAAAAACCACAGGAGGAAAAATGCCAAGAGATTGAGGAAGAAAAGGGAAACCCCTTTTTATTTGCTGTTTCGTTAGGATGAATCTGATTTTATAGTCTCTAAAAGAGGCTAAAATATAATCTCCTTTTGTGTAATGCTCGTGTTAGGAAAATGTGTCATCAGCAATTCTTGTGTGCACTACAGCAATAGTCAGAAAATTAGCAGGGATATTCAAGGCAGGCTACAAAGAAAAACAAACAGAAGACTCACATTTCCCTCACAAGCTGTCATTTAAGAGCTTTTTCAACTTTTATTCACCTTTTTGATTGTCCCTTATGGTTTCTCTTCACTGCAGCAGCAGAATTGGGGGTTTCAAAAGGGAGACAATGCAGAGGAGAGGTTTGAGATGTGGCTCTAAGGGGCTGGTGAGCCCAGGGCTCTCTCAAACCCTTCCAGCACGGTGGGTTTTGTGCTCAGAGCTGTTTGTGAGTGGAGAGAGAAAGCTCGTGTGGTGCAAACCTGGCAGGGGACAGAGGAATGGGGAAGAGAGAGAAATGAGAGGCTCATCTGAGCCATGATCCCAAACCTGCCCAGTCAGACATGGGCTAGTTGTCCTTATTGCAGGTGCCATCCCAGTGCTGGGGCTCTGTGGCACAGCCACACCAGTTTGCTTCCTTTCTGCAGGTGCGAACCCCAGTGCCACAGGAGTTTACAGGTTTTGGGGGACATCTCTCTGTGTGTTGGTTTTGGGGGGCCCCAGAAGGACAAGTGTCGACTTCACTTTGGCTTCTCCCCCCTGGAAATGTCCAAGGCCAGGTTGGACGGGGCTTGGAGCAACCTGGTCTGGTGGAAGGTGTCCCTGTCCATGGCAGGCGGTGAGGTGGGATGGGCTTCAAGATCCTTCCAACCTAAATAATTCTTTGAACACTTTAATTAAAATAGTAATTAATCATTCAACCAAGTGGTTGCTGTAGGAGGTTTGAGCTGCTGAGGGGTGGCTGCTTCCTCTGCTCCCAAAAGGAAGGCACTGGAGTGGTTGGCAGCTCGTTTGGTTCCAAGGGAATATTGATACTGGGAGAAGTGGGGCTGAACAGGGAGAAACTTGAGCTGAGTGCAGGACCCAGTTCCTGATGGCACACAACAAAGGGGCTGGGGAGGAGCTGGGAGGAGCCCCCTACCCCAGCTCTGATTTCAGCACCCCCAGACTCAGCCCCTGCTGGAGAGGAGCGAGTTTTAGGCTGAGTGATGAAGATGGGAAAACACCAGCACGTGGGAGGATGGGCTTGATGGTCCCAGAGAGCTTTTCCAGCTCTGTGGCCCTAAGCTGGACTGAGGAACACAATTTTCTGCACTACTTTTAAAAATCTTGACCCACTTTTTTAGTGTGTGGACCCCCAAACTCATGCCGGAGTCCCTCAGCTACATCTAAAACCTCAGCACTGCGTCCTAGTTTGCTCCATGCTGAGATAGTTTTGGTGCTTGTACGTGACATAAAACCACCCACACTTATTCTGCTCTCTGATAAACATCTCTCCTCTCTCCTTCCCACCCTTTTCTTGCACAGAAATATTTATTTGCTGTGCTTTTTAAAAATTTTAATTGTCTTTTGCTGTGGCTTCTTGTTGTGGATTATATTTTAAAGCAAGGCTTGGTTGAGTTAATTGATGGAGAGCTTTGCCTGTGAGGATTCTGTAATCCTTGGCATTTTATCTTTGCAATAATTGCCGTGTTTGTGATTATTTCAAAGGACTAAGGAAAAACAGACAACAAGAAAACAAGCTCATCCACTCCTATTTTGCAGCTTCTTCAGGCACCTGGGTGGGCTCCTCCTCCACAAGATGTTCCCTGCACAGCAGCTCAGGAGGGCAAACCAGGCAATAGGCTGAGGTGGTGGGGAGGAGTGAGGACCTGGGGGCCTGGACCAGACAGAGCAATGACATGGAGATCACTGAGGGCCTCGGTGACACGGTGACACTGAGGATTGGGGGTCATCTTTCATCTTGAAAAACTGCCTTTTTGGTAAAAAGGGTCTCATTCGAGTGCTGGTCTCTGCTCTCAGGAGCAAGTGACAGGGCAAGAGGGAACGGCCTCAAGTGGTACCAGAGGAGGTTTAGATTGGACATTTGGGAAAAATTCTTCCCCTAGAGGGTTGTCCAGCCCACCTAGTGGGGTGTGGGATGTAAGGCCAAACTGGAATTCGCCGTGGGACATTGGGGATGAAACCATCCTGGTGTTGGCTGTGGGATGCCAGACATGAGGCCACACTGGTGATGGTACCCTGGACACAGGGCCACACTGGTGATGGCTGTGGGTCATCAGACGTGAGGCCATCTGGTGCTGGCCATAGAACACTGGACACAAGGCCACAGTGGCAATGGCCGTGGGATGTTGGAGAGGAGGCCAAAACTGGTCTTGGCTGTGGGATGTTGGACACAAGGCCACACTGGCAATGGCCATGGCACATTGGACACGAGGCCACAACGGTCTTGGCTGTGGGACATCAGACATGAGGCCACAGGGGTATTGGCCATAGGACATTGGACACAAGAGCCACACTGGGGATGATCATGGGACACTGGACATGAGGACACATAGGTGTTGGACATGAGGCCACACTGGTGTTTGTCATGAGACACTGGCCATGAGGCCAGGCTGGAACTGGCCATGGGGCACTGAACATGAGCTCACACTGGCACTGGCTGTGGGACACTGGCCATGGGGCACTGAACATGAGCTCACACTGGCACTGGCTGTGGGACATTGGCCATGAGGCCACACTGGTGTTGGCCGTGGGACACTGAGGATGAAACCACACTGGCGTTGGCCCCGGGACACGGGACATGAGGCCAGGCTGGTGGGACACGGCCAGGCAGCCCAGCCGGTGCCGTTTGCCAGGTGGCCACTGGAGGCTGCTGCTGTCCTTGCAGTCACGGCAGCTCCAGCGGCTCCCGGGCACCCACCGGGCTCAGCCCAGCCCGGGCAGCAGGATGAGATTCCCGGCCCTCTCCCGGCAGCCCGGGGCTGAGCTGGGAAGCATCTTGTCTGTCCTTCCTTCCTAGGAAGGAGAGAGGCTGGGAGGGGATGCTGGGATCTGGGGAAGGGAGAGGCATTCCTGTGCCACTGTTTGAGAAAGCAGGATGATCTTCCAACTGGTCAGCGCTCAGGTGTGGTTTTATAACAAGCACAGGCTTTTCAATGCTCTCTGTGTATTTTCTGAGATTTGGAAACCGTTAAAACAAGGGTCACAGCCTCGGTCTTGCAGATATCCCTGGCATAAAGCCAGGGCCCCAGGTGTGCCAGTGCCTCTGGATTGCCCTGAGCAGGCTCACCTGGGGCCCTGCCCCACACACCCAGCTGCCCTGGGCTCAGCAGCTCTATTTAAGCCCAGTTTTGGGTGTTTGTTCCTGGTTTGGACCATGCTGTAGGTGTGCTTGTCTCCAGCCTGCCCTCTCTCCTGGGTAGGTCTTGAGTGCATGTTGTGTTTGGATTGTTTCTGCCCCACCTTCTGAGAGGTCTCCATGGATGGACTCGGACCTGGCCCAGCCCTTTGCTGTGTCAGGGGCTGCTGGAGGAGCTGTGCCAGCACTGGGTGGGCTCTGTGCTGGGTGAGGGCACTGCCTGTGCTGGGGTCACCCTTGGCTCCCAGCTCTTCCCTCCTTGCCCAGCAGGACAGCCACTGCCTGGGAGTACTGATACAACCTGATTAGAACCCCACTGCTCTGTGTGGCTTTGCTGGTTTCCCTTCAACCTGAGAAGCTCCCACTACTCGGAAATTCATGGATGAGGAAGGTAATCCAGATGGGGCACACTCTGGAAGTAGCCAGATTTAAAGCTTGGGTGTGAAGCAAATTCCAAGCCAGACATTCAACATAAAAATCCCAGGTTGGTTTGGGTTGGAAGGGACCTTAAAGCCCATCCAGTGCCACCTCCTGCCATGGGCAGGGACACCTTCCACTAGCCCAGGTTGCTCCAAGCCCCGTCCAACCTGGCCTTGGACACTTCCAGGGATCCAGGGGCAGCCACAGCTTCTCTGGGCAACCTGTGCCAGGGCCTCACCACCCTCATAGGGAAGGATTTCTTCCAAATATCCAATCTAAATATCTCCTATTTAGTTTAAAACACGGAGAGACCTGACTTCTCCCATGAATGTGGCTTCACTCATGTTTCCATGTTCCAGCTGCTTTTTGTGCAGGATTCATGTAAAATCCGGTGCTTTTGGTGGCATCCCCTGGGAACAGAGGTCGTTTGAGTTCCATGGTGTTGTCTGGAGAAGCAAGAAGGGAATGATGTGCTGGTTTTTAAGAGCTTCCATGGATTTGGTGAGTGCAGAGCAGGCAAATCATAAACATCACATAAAAATTGTTGCAGATACAGGGGCCACAAAGTCCTCAACAGATTATGTAGCTTGTAAGGGTGCTGGGAATGTGCATTTACCTGCTTGGCTGTTGGGATAGTGTTTTCCATCATGGGCTGGGAGGGAAAAACTCCCTGAAAGCTGCCAGTATGTGCTACATTTAAGGAAAACACTTCCATAATTCTCCCTGCTATCATTGGGGTTTTGGTGATTTCCTTTGAATCAGTCCTCTGGGCTTTTCTTGCCTGTTGTAATCTGCTCAAACCCTTGGAATACATGGGAAAACTCCTTAAATTACACAGGTCTCACGACTCACAGTGAAATGCTTTCAGTGCATGGAGTCTGCCAAGTTTTCAGCAATCACGGGAGATGTTTCTCCCCTTCTCTAAGTGTCCTGATGGTCCTCTTGATATCAACCTCTCTGCATCCCCTTGGTTTGATTTGCATCATCCCCTTCTCTGGGTTTGGGGGTGGGTTTCTGTTCAGTGGTGTGAGCAGGAGTGGGGAAGGGGGATTTGGGGGCTCTCCAGCCCCTCTGTGAGGCAGAACCGTGCAGGATTGAGGGCTCAGGGCACAGGAGGGGGCCTTCAGCAGCCCAGGCAGACTGGATTAGCTCCTGGCAATACTTATGGGGTCATCCCTCTCCTGCTGCTGCTTCCTATGCTTGTTCCTGGTGCTAAATCCACAGAAGTGACGTGACTGCAGGAGTGGAGCTCAGCTCAATCAGCTCCTAAGCCCAGTTGCAGAAGTGCTGTGTTTTTCTAAACCTGTAAGGGCTGGAATTGCTCAAGACACTCCCGAGTTTAAGACCTGCCCAAAACTGGGCAGTTGTCCATTAAAATCAGCTGCTGTACCTGGAAGAAAGCAGTGTCAGGGTTGTCTCTGGGCCCTGATCCTCAGGATCACCTCCCTGTGGTGTTGGCACCAGGGAAAGAGGTTGAGTGAGCTGCTGAGCACAGATCCTACAGATCTGCTTGAGGTGGGACCAACAGACATGGAGCCATAAAGATTGGAAATCACCTCTGAGGTCGAGTCCAACCATTGGCTCTAGCAAAGAAAACTGAGCTTTGCCCAAAGTCCCAGGATGCCTCAGTCCAGGTGCTTTAGGAATCAGCCTCCAAAAATCAGGCATTTGGGTGCTGAAGGGTGGAAATGGGTGCTGCAATGCAGAGGCTGAATTTGGGAGAAAAGGAGATGTTTTTTCTTGTGGAGAAGGATGGTATTTGAAGAGAGAAGGGTGTCTTGGAGTGTAAATCCACAGGGTAAGTGGGAGAACAGCTAATGAGGAACTGGAGGGTCTGAGGCCACGTTCTTGGCACAGGTTACAGCTGGGAAGGGCTGGATATTCCCTCTTCAGGTCCTCAAATTGTAGGTCCCCCCTAACGAGAAGAAAGAGGAGGAAGGTCATTGATTCCTGTCCCTGTCTCTCAACTGCAGCTGGATCCCAGAGGTGTTTAGTCCACCATGGCCTCTCTCATGTCCCCAAACTTGTTTCCAACACTGGTAGCAAATCTATGATGCCCTGAGCTCTCTGTGCACTGACCTGCTGAACTTCTGGCTTTGCTCCCACAGCTGATCCCAACTTGGAGGTGACCAGGGAGGGATTTTATGAGTAAAAATAAAGTAGGCTGTTGCAATCAGTGCTGAGAAAGACTAATTGTGACAGAGAGGTTTGTGTGGTAGCTCTACCAGGCCATGAGAGACTCACTCCTTCCAGCATCTCCCTGCCGTCTCCATCATCACAACAGAAATACTCCCTGCAAGAAAAACCCTGGCATTGGAGGCAGCTGCTTTTCTGGCAGAGATGTTGTTTGGTTTGTGTTTTTTTTCCCCTCAGTGGGAGAAATTTATATGCAAAATGATGGATATAATTGACTCCCTGCCTTCAGGGTAAGAGCTAAAAGAGGTGAGGAAGGCGTGGAGAGCTGTGCATGGCAAGGTGAGACACAGCACAGGAACAGGTTTACAACCCTTTGTATCCCAGAGCCGGGGCAGTCTGGGCGCTCTGCCCATGCAGGGTGACCCTGGGAAGGGAGCAGGTTTGGGATGGACAGCAGGATATGTTCCTGGGGGCTCTGCCCATGCAGGGTGACCCTGGGAAGGGAGCAGGTTTGGGATGGACAGCAGGATGTGTTCCTGGGGGCTCTGCCCATGCAGGGTGACCCTGGGAAGGGAGCAGGTTTGGGATGGACAGCAGGATGTGTTCCTTTGCACTGTGTATATTTGAGCTGCTGGCTCTGATGGTGCTGGATGATCATCCCGTGGGTGTGCTGGGTCTTCCAGATAAATTCCTGGTTACCTTGGTGAGCTGCTGTCCTGTTTGCCCCTAATGCTAAGCCAGGCCTGAATGGATGGTCTCTACTAGATCCCAGTAGTATTCCAAGTGTCCCAGAGCTGCAAATACTCTTGGAACATCAAGGGGAAAATGCAATGCATTCCCTGGAAAAGCCTTGCTATGCCAGCCCTGCCCCTGACCCCACTCCTTGGATGCAGAGCTTGCTGCTGGGAGTCCTTAATGTTTGTGGTGCTTCATCCTCCTGGAATTTGGATCTGGCACACGGGGCCTGAGCCATTTCCTGGGAGCCTCAAGCACTTGGGCAGCGTTTCCATCTCCCGGCTGCCAGGATTTTCCTGCTTCCCGGGTAAGCAGGAGGTGCACTCTAGAAATTATGGAGATGGGAACACTACAGTTTGGAAGCAGCAACACTGGGAGAAGAAACTGTCCTTTCTTTCACCAGAGTCAGTCCTCGATCACCTTCTATTTTCCATGTGGGGAAGGCAGGGAGCAGGGAGGGAAATCTCATTAAAGCCCTTGCTGTTGGGAATGGTTGGATATCTCATTAGAGTGGGCAAAATGACTCGTTTCCTCTCTGCAGGTTTGTTTTTTTTTTTTTTCCCCAGGAACTCCGTGGAGGGAAGGAATCCATTTAAAAACAAATCTTCGTGCCTGCAGGACACACTGTTTGAGCACCAGGATCCCATCCCAGCACCCGGGGAAGGGCTGGGCGGCCCTTCCTGAAGGGAAAGCGTCCTAATTACGGGAATTTGGCTTTTCGGGTGTTGCTTCGTGTGCCTTTTCTCGAGTGCGAGCACCGAGTGGGGACGGATGGGGCTGGAAATCATGGGAAGAAAGAGGAGGAAGAGGCGAAGTGGGGGGTGAAGGTCCTTTCCCAGCACATCCCCCCCCCCCGCAGCCGGAGCTCCCGCCTGCACACGCAATCCCTGCGGAAGCGCCGCGCTCCTGCCGGGAGAAACTTGGAGGGGGGGAGAGGCAGGGAGAGACAGCAGGCACACTTATCAAGTGGCTTGGACCGTAGCCGATTTGAAATATTACTAACCTTGCATTTTCAAATTTGATGCACAACAACCAAGATGCTAATACTTTCCTTAGTTTAGAAAAAAAAATCCTTTCACCCATCTCTTCTAGCCGAAGATTAGGAGAGAAGCTTTAAGAAGATTTAAAAAAAAAAAAAAATCAACTTCTGAGCAGCGGAAAAAATGGTTTGTGATTCAGGGGCTCCGGGCAATTCATCATGGAAATTGGGTTTCTTAGCCGACATCATGTGAATCCTTTCGGCCCTGTCAACTTTTTAATACATTACATTGAGAATGTAAATCGTGTTGGTGAGGGGGAAAGAAGAGGGGAGAAAAAAAAAAAAGAGAGAGAGAGAGAGGAAAAAAAGAGAGCTGCTTCATTTTGGGTTTAGAGGGGAGGCAGCTTGAGGCCTGTAATTCATATTAGCTAAATAATAACGCTAAAAAATACCCCCTCTCTAAATATACAGATGTGTGTAGACACCTAGGGAGGGAGGGGGGAGGGAAGTGCAGGAGACAGCCCAAAATTGAAACCATTTTATCCTTTTGAAGGGCGAGTATTTGAGAGGGGTTCGTTATGGGTTTATTTTTATTTTTTCTTTCTTTATTTATTTTATTTGGGTTTATTTTATCCCTTTCTCAGCTTGAGCTCGTTCCTCCATCAAAGGGAAGAGCAAAACAAGTGTTTCGGAGGTGGAAGAAGATGGAGGAGAGAGAAAAGGGAAGAACTGCAGCAGTGTCTGGGATCTTTTTGGAGTTTGGCTGGGTTTTTTTTTTTTTTGCTCACATGCTACATCCTGGTGATTTTGATTAACTCTTTAGTGGGAGGCGAAAGCTCCAGGTAATTTTTTGCCGTAGTAGAGGGTGTGAAAGTGAAACTCTGGACGGAGAGGAGCAGGTGGTGCCGTGAGATCTCCGAGGCTGGACTTTATGGATTCTAAAGCATGAACCTCTCGGTGCATTTAGTCCCTGGAAACATCCTTTGGGAGGTTCACTCTGAGCTTTATGCAGCATAAACTCCAGCACAGGGCTTAGCTGAGGGGGCTCACAGCTGCCTGGGAGGTGGGGAATCTTTACCAAGCACGTTCTCTTTATAGCTGGTGGCTTCTCCTGTGCCTTGAAATGCTCTTGGCATTAGAAAAGTGGGATTGATCACCGGGAAGAGGCAGGGAAAACATGTTATCTGACCCTGTGGGGGAAAACAACTTGATTTTTTTTTTCCCATTGGATGTTTTTCAGATGTATTTTATACCAGTCTTGACATAATTCAGGGTGGAAGGGACCTCTGTGGGGCTCTACATGGATGTCCTACTCAGAGCTTGCTTCTGCATCCAAATCCTCTCTGCTCAAGGGCAACTCTGGGAGAAGATAGGGAAGGAGATGTCGAGAGGGATAAAAGGAAATAGGACAAAGAATGATTAGTGTCAACAAATTGTGAGCATCAACTTCATCATGTGAGAATTGAGTTGGGAAGAAGGCTCCTTAGAGAGGGGAAAAATGGCTGGAAGTGGGGCTTGGAGCTGGAACACACCTAGGAAGATCAGGGAATCAAGCCTATTTGGGCTGCTGAGGACTTCTTGGGAAGCATCTGAAAAGATCAAACGACTCTGAGGGCTGTTTCCCCCCTGGAATGCTGCTGTCAGTTCGGGTGGGTGGTGGGAAATAAGGTCTGGGGCACAAGGGACAAACTCCAAACTGCAGCAACTCCTTACAAAGGGTTGTTAGTGGCTGTTTCTGGGTGTGTGTTAACCAGGGGAGTTCAACTCTTTCCAGCTGATCACATCCAACACTTCATCTGTCTCCCTTGACGTTTCAGCCATAACAGGAAGGAGGGAGCACTTTCCACCTCTCCCATGATTTAGCACTGGTGCCTTCCTTGCTTGGCGTCTGCGTAAGTCCTGAAATACTGATGTGAAACAATCTAACTCTACTGAAATAGTGTTGTAAAAACACATATAAACCCTGAATGCTTCTATTAGGGTTAATAACCTCAGTTTTATTCCTCTTTTGCCTGTGAGAATCAGGTGCTTCTTCTCACTCCACGTTTGTAGGTCAGATTTGCAACACGAGTGGCAGCAAACAGTGATCCTTCTGTTTTCCTGGAGACATTTGCAGGTGAATTTGTGGATCCACACGTGTAGACTGTGCAGTTATGCAAATCGGGGGGGGGGGGGTGATGTTAATAATGCACAGGGAAGAGGTTGGGTGTTATTTTTATGCATAAGAATATTCCTGTGTGTGTGACTCTACTGAATTTCCAGTCGAGCAGCTGATGTCATCGATGTATTATTCAGTCTGATGCTGGTACAGCATTTCCAGAGGGGCTTTCTGGGCCTGGTGTCCTTCAGAAATAATTAATTTCCTATTTTCTCCTGCTCCCAGGCCTGTACTTCTTCACAGCTGCAGTTCTGCTCTTGGAAAACAGCCTCGTTCCCATCTGGGCATCGCACCCGTGCCCAGAGCCTGATCCTGGCTGGCTGAGCCCTGCCAAGAGCCTGCTCTGCCCCACCTTTAGAAGGCTCCAGAAGGGTGAAAACAACACTCTGTGGGAGTAGACTCAAAAATATTGGAGTTGATTCATGTGATGGTGTCCAAGGACTTTTGAACTCACTTCCCTGGGAGGGTGGGCAGGCCCTGGCACAGGTTGCCCAGAGAAGCTGTGGCTGCCCCTGGATCCCTGGAAGTGTCCAAGGCCAGGTTGGGGGCTTGGAGCAACCTGGACTGGTGGAAGGTGTCCCTGCCCGTGGAAAGGGGTGGAATGAGGTCCTTTCCAACCCAAAGCATTCTAGGATGGAAGTTTCATTGATGGGGTCACCTCTGAGGGTCTGAAGAAATGATTTTCAGCCTCTCTGTGGGTCAGAGGGGACCAATCTCAGCGAACAGGAAACCCTTTGGCAGCTTCAGGTTTGACCTGCAAGTGGTGTAGGATGTTTGGGCAGCTCTCTGCTCAGCCTCAGACACATCTTCCCCTCATTCTGCACCACTCTGGTGCCTCTGCCCCCAACACCAGTGACCTGCTGAGCATCTCCCTCCAAAGGCACCTTTACATCCTCTCACGTGAAAATGCTCATTCCCAGGTCACTGCCAGGAAACCTTCAGGCAGGTTACTTGTGGTTTTTTCCCTCTCCAGTGCCTCAGTCCTCACCTGGCACTTGCTCAGGCCGTGGAAATGAGCTGTTGAGGCTGTCAGGGCTGTGCAGCACATAATGAAGAGCACACACGTCCATATATACATTTATCGTTGTGCTACTGTGGTTCAGCTTAATTAGGACATCACTCAGGCAGCTGGGACTGAGCCCAAGCTGCAGAGTTGGTTTTTATTTGGGTTTTCTCCTTTCGGTTTTAGTCAGATTCCCAAGTGAACGAAACAAAAGGCTAATTGCTTTCGGATTTTAATTACCACTGCAATACCTGGGTTTATTGTCTGAGTTGTGTTTTATAGGTGGCGAAAGGACACTGCCAGCGAGTGACAGATTCCCAGTGACAACAGCACTGCTCAGGCCACAGGAATCCTTTGCAGCGGGATCCAAAGGACACCACATGCTTTCATTTGCTAAACTCCTCATTTTTTCGTTGTGGAATGTAACTTCAAGGCTTGGCTGACTTTTAAACATGATATAATTAAGCTGAAAATGTGTTCATAAAAAAAAAAAAGAGACAAAAGTAGAAGTGCTTTATAATCCAGAGTGTTAAGTCTCTTCAAAATTCCTTGGATAGTTACACTGCTGCTTTATTTAGGGGTGACACAGCACATTCCTAATACTTAATCCCCAAGTGACTCTTGACTCACTCAGTTCCCAGCTGTTTGGTTCATATCTGGTTATCTTTAATGCCTCGATCCCTATATGTTTCTCTCTGCCTCCTCCTTTGCCAGGTGGGTTATTCCAAGGGTATAAAATGGGCAAATTGTCATTCTACATCATTTATTAATCCTAAAAATATTTTACATCATTTTTTTCTATCCTTCTATATTTCCTATCCTGAAAGAACAGTTGCAGGAGAAAAAAATAATTTTTTAAAATGCTCCTAAACTTTCTTTTTGACAGGTTGGGAACTCCAGATTTCTGTTTTCTTTAGTGGTCAAAGGGAATTGGAGCAACCAGATAATATATTCAAAGTGTATTTATTACAAATATCTCATTTTGGAAGTAATGTGAAGTCTTAAATAATTCCATATAACAAGTCTTGCACATCTGTAAAGTGAGGAAAACAAGGAACCTCAGCTGAAGGGCTTTGAGGTTTGTACTTCAGATTGAGAAGAAATAAGAAGTGAATTCATAGTTAAATGAACCATCAGTTCCTGACAGACCTTGGGCAGGAGCGGAGGGTGAATTTGAGAGGAATTCTGATTTTTTTGAGCATAAGTGCAGGGAGTCTGTGGAAGGACAAAGCTGCTTCTGGGTTGAGACCCATAGGGAAGCTAATTATAATATTTTCAAGGGTTAAAATTAACAATTAACAATTAAAAATTAACCTTAACAATTCTGGGATTGTGGTGGGGAAATGGACTCTGCAGATGTGGACAGTTGTGTCCTGCTGGTTTTGTTTCCTTCTGTTGAAACTCTCCATATACCAGCCCGATTAAGATTGGGTGGGATTTATAATTAGTGCTTAATTTTTATACCATGGACATGACCCGAAGGCTGTGGTTGGTCTTGGCTCTGCTGTGACAGGAGTGGGATGTGTCTCTTCTCCCACCCCTCTGTCCCTGAGAGCCCCTCTCACCTCTCCCAGTGCCCCCCAGCAGTGATGGTGTGTCCTGGCAGTGAGCCATTCCCAAATTCCTAAACAATGCTGTGAGTAACACGAGGTGAGGTTTATTCCTTTGGGAAAAGGGCTCTTTTTATAACCTCTGTCGCTGGATTCTCTGACCAAATGTGAGAGCTGGCACGGTTTGTGTCAAGAGGATGAACTTTGAGACTAAAACATGTGATGACCCTTGAGATGAAGAGTCTTGGATAAGTGGGGATGATGGAGTGGGATGTTCTGGAGCTTTGTGATAAACCAAGAGGGAAAACCAGGCAGCTGTCTGTGACTGTTAGTGCTGTGCAAGTAAATCACATGAAAACACAGAGCAGAATTTCAGGGTTTAAGGATAAAATGAAACACCAATTATTTTTAATGTGTTAGGAGAACAATGTTGAGAAGTTGTTTTTTTTGTTGAGGATTTAACTCACCGAGGATGGAGCTTTTTCTGTGGCAGAATTAGAACAAATTTTGAACTGTTGAAAACTTCACTAAAACAAGTTTTTCAGCTTTCAACAGTTGCAGTGAAGGTTAAAAAGATGTAAGTTTTATTTGACAAGGCAAAGACAAACTTTTTGCTATGAAGAGAGAGTTAATACATTTATAGTGTTCTTATACTTGCTGGTAGGAGCCAGTGAGACCTCTTGCTTGTACAACCATCTTGGTTGGTCTAATAAAAATTATATCTCAAGGCTTTTCTTACTGAATAGTAGGAATTTTTAACTGAATAGTAGGAATTTTTAACTAAAAGGAAACATTGCTGTGGGGAAAAAAGTCTCCCCTAAAAACCACTTGGTGAAATCATAACTTTTAATTAAGAGAAAGAAAAAATATTTGAATGGGAAGGATGGGATTTGTTGGATTGTTGCTGTGGACTTTTCCAGCTGAAGAGAAAAAAATGTGGTTAATTCACGGAATTAATCTGGGCCATTATGAACTGGTCAAACATATTAATTGATCCAAAATGCCACAAATCAAACAATATACTTTCCAATGCCATTGGAAATATCCTGGGTGAGAGATGTCCCTGTTCCATTTTAAACTGTGTGTGACACGAGTGGGCTGTAATCCCTGGGAGTGTGAACACCCTGGGTCCCTTATCTGGATTTCAACCTTGGTCACCAGCCAGGAGAAGATAATACATCCAGTCAGACTCTTCCAACACCAGTTCTATACTCACTGTACCTCAACCTGGCTTGGAGACAAGTGTTTGAAGTTATTTTTCTAAAATTGAAGGGGTTTCCTGCATTGGGGGTGAATCCTGCTGAAGATAATAAAGCTGATTTCACTTTCTAACCTTAATCCATAGGTCTCTTCCTGGCAGCTGGAGTATCCAGGAGCTGGCAGGAGGAACTCTTGGTTGTGCCAAAAAAAGCACAACGTGTGAAAGGTGGTAAGACTGAGGCATCTCTACATGACAACAACTTGGTAGTACTTTCTTTACAATTCTTTCATTCCCATTTTCCCCTCGCTCGTCTCCTCTTTTATATTTATTTCGCTTTTCCTCTTCCTGCTTCTCTTTTCCATTCTTGTCTTCCCTTCCCTCTATTCTCTCTTGCATGTATCAGCCTTTCCTGCCACAAATCAACCCTATTAGGAACACCAAAGGGATTCTTACCAATGGCCTCCCTTTGTGAACTCTGTGCTTTTTTTTCCCTTTTTAATCTGCAGTGTTCCACATTATATTGCCATTGATTTAATAGACCACCATGAATTTTACTGCCTGTCAAACAACAGCACAATTATTTTGAGTTCTATTGTGGCAGAGCTTGACACCCAGCTCTGGATCACTTTACACTTTTCACCCTTGCTAGAGTGCACTTGAAAATCCAGGATAGCATTATGTGGGATTGCAGGATGGCATTTTGGGGCATTGTTTTCATTTGGGCATTTGGGGGATGGAATGAATTGGCAGTCGATGCACAAGGACTCCCACCTCCTGGAGTCTGGAAATGTCATGTGGAATGTGGAAGCTGTTGCAGGGCGTTAAAAACCCAAACCAACTCCCTTCTTCCCTCCTGCTGCTCCCAGCTCTGGATAAATGAGGTGGGAAGGACACTCATCCTTCCTGTTGGTCCCTTGTTTGTGGGCTGATCCCAAAAGCTCCCCAAGCAGGGTGTTGAGTCCTCTCTTGCTGGGCTTTGACAGGGTGCTCTGTGCTGACCAGCAGAGCCCTGATCCATGTGCCTGGAGGGATGTTCCCCCTGGAGAGGCAAAAACTGTTGAGTAGTTTGAGAGCTGATGTTGGCACTCACCAACGTGCAGCCGATTTCTTACATGGAACAATGAGTGGATTACAGCTGTATTAAAATAAAGGAAGGATTGGCTAATTCAGGATGAATCAGCCCTTTGTGTCCCTGGTTAAAGAGCTCTTCTATCATCTCTCATGCCCAGGATGAATTGGTTTTCAGATGACAGGGATAACAGGCTGAACCCATGTTGTTTCAGGGGCTGCACATGTGCAGAAAACCCCCAGTTCTGATGTACTTAATGAATAGTTTTAGGAATAGAAACAGGTTCCTTGGTGGAAAGTGTGCACTCACTTAGAATTAAATGATTTGCCCAAGATCACTGAGTGAGTCTGAGTTGGGTCTGGGACCTTTCTCCAGCATCTTCCAGTTTTGTTCCAAGCATTTTCCTTAAAAGGTTTTTCTCTCCCTGCTGAACTTGGTCCTTCCCACAGTGAAATGTTCTCCTGGAGCTCTGGGACAGGTGGGTTTGGGTTGTGAGTACAAAAAGCTGTTGTGATTATCCAGATTGGTTATGGGCTTTTCCTTTTATGGACCTTCCTCTTTTCCAGGAGAGCTCCTGGTTGCATAGAGGGTGTAATAATGTGTGGGGATGCTCATCCTTCCCAGTCCCTGAGTTAGGGCTTTGGGAGAGGTTTGTTCCACCTGTTCTCTGCAGAGTGAGCCCCATTCACCCAAAACCAGCTGCTGGCCCCTGGCTGTGAGTCAAGAGCTCCCTCTGGGCTCCTCAAACCTTCCCCTTTCAACCCAACCCACTTTTACTTTAGGCTGAGAAAAAAGGCTTAATTCCCTGGGATAAGGAATACAATGATCCATAACAACTAGGGAGGAGAGAGAAAATGCTCCTATATCCCCTTGGCCTTGCAGTAGAGAAGGTTTCTTGCCCCTTTCAGGAAGGTGGTGGTTGGAACACACACCTTGCTGGTCTCCATCACACACGGGACTCAGATTTGTCCTGTGGGGGCCAAAATTTTTCCTGGTTTTGGTTCAGGGTGGGAAATCCATGGGATTCCCAGGGAAGTTAGGTGTAGGATGCTCTGCAGTGTCTATGCTGAGAACCAGGCAGAGCAGGCAGATCTCTGGGTTTTATGGCCTCTACAGAACTGGGATTGAGCCCAGGTCCCAAAAATTTGAAGTTTAAAAAGTCCAGCACCCTCCTCCCCCAGCATTGTGACAAATATGCCTTGTGACCTGTTTTGGAGATCCCAGTCAGGCAGAATAATTAGGTGGCAACCCAATTTATTGCCTGCAGCCCTATAAAGCTCAGGGAGTGCTCTTTCAGCCCTCAGCTGGTATTTAATCAACGCATCATAACTTTTATTAAGCTAAAACTCAGTGCTTCTGAGATACTAAATTTAGAGTGTGCCTGGAAACCAGGGCTGGTTTTGGTTTGATTTACATATCCCAGCATCATGCAAAATGGGGATAGGATGACAAGGAGCCTGGATTAGAGGCTTGGGGTGCTTCAGGGAGTTTTGTCCTGCTGTGAGACCTCTGGGACATCACCAGGCACAGGCTGGTGGGAAGCAGGTCCTTCCAGAGGTGTCTTCTGCAGCACTGGCCCACAGGCAGGGAAAAATGCTTATACCCCTCCCAGGAAGTAAATTCCTGCCTCTAAAGTGCTGTGTCTGAGCTTTCCTGGACATCCCATGACACCTCTCCCAGGGCAGGGGTGGAGTCCCTGTCCCTGCAGGGATTTCAAAGCCGTGTGGATGTGGCACTTGGGGACGTGGCTCAGTGGTGGCCTTGGCAGTGCTGGGTGGAGGGCTGGACTGGGTGATCTCTGAGGCCTTTTCCAACCTAAACAATTCCACGGTTTGGGCACCTCCTCTGCCCTCCCCCATCCCGGGCCAGCCTCCCCAGTGCTTCCCAAAGGCAACCAAGCCCTGCCTGTGTCCCCTGAGCTGCCTTTGCCCAGGGCTGAGGTGGCAAGCAGAAAGGAATTCCAGGGGCATCCGGGTGCCAAATGCCCGGGATGGGTGGTGGCAGGCCTGCTTAGCCCATCTGTGCCCAAACCACCCCCATTCCTGGGCTGGCCAAGCAAAACTCTGTGACAAACTGCCCAGTGGGACACCCACATCCAGCTGGGAGGGATGGGGAGCGTGAGGGAGTGACAATCACACCCTGCTTTCTGAATCTACAGCAAGACTCCCAGGCCAGCCTTAGATTTGCCAGGGACTGAAAAACTTTGCCAAATGTTAGAGACTGGCTTAAAATGCTAAAAGCAATATTTAAACCCCATGGAAATTCTAAAACAAGGGTGTTATTAAAGAGGAATTAAGGACAAAAGAGTTGCTAATATCTTCAAGAAAAGGGAGAGTTAAGAATGTTTGGGTTTTAAATAGTATTAGAATATTAGCTGAAGCCCAGAAATGAGGTTTATCTGTAAAACATTGTATCTGAGAAGGATTCAATTCATGGATGAGATAATAACTTGATTTCAGGCATCTTGTAACACGTTGCCTCCTGGAGCTGGGAGGTCAGGGTGGTGTTTGTTGGGATAAATTACAAGATAAAAAGATAAACCACCAAGATGGCAAGAAACAGGACTAGAAAACAACATAAATACCTTTTGGAAAGAGTATAAATCCTCACGCCTCAAAGGAAAAACCAAATTCAAGTGAGAATAGGAAACTTCCAAAAGGAACAGTGCTCCATTTTGAATAGAGAATGGCTAAACAGGTTAAACTGGTTTCTAAACCATGGAAGGCATGGAGGAACTATTTTCAAATTTCAAAATATAATGATTTTTTAAAATACCGTTTTTCCTCCTCACTATGTCCTGGCCATGAGTTTGTTAGGAATGTTTTTTCAGTTAAATGAAAGAAAGGCTTTCTTTCTCTCTGCTTTTTTTCCCCTTAACACTCATGTAGTGATAAAATTAGGAACTTCAGCAGGAGAGAGTTGCCTTCTAGGCTGGTCTGGAGGCTGCTGGCCTGAAATACAGGTGTGGCCCTTGACCACAGTTCAGTTTCTAAGGCCCAAGGACAGTGGCTGCTGGTCCCAGAGTGTTGCCATGGCCAGCAGGCCAAGAGAAGGGATATTTCTGTATTGCCAACCCAGAGCAAGACCAGTGGAGACCAACGAGATGGTGATGGGGCTGAAGCCCCACCAGCCTGGCCCTGGGACAGGGGTCAGAGAGCTGGGAGGAGCTGAAGCTTTGGAGATATTCACTACCAGGTTCTTTGAGGTTCATAGGATCCCAGAATGGGTTGGGTTGGAAGGGACCTTAAAGATCATCTCATTCCACCCCCTGCCATGGGCAGGGACACCTCCCACTAGCCCAGGTTGTTCCAAGCCCCGTCCAACCTGGCCTTGGACACTTCCAGGGATCCAGGGGCAGCCACAGCTTCTCTGGGCAACCTGTGCCAGGGCCTCCCCACCCTCACAGGGAAGGATTCTTGCCTGATATCCAATCTAAACCTGCCCTCCTTCAGGTTCCTCTGGATGGCCAGAGCTCCACATGCCCTCCCTGGCCCACACTGGGCTGCAGGTCACTGGTGCTGGGGCAAGGGGAGGCTCAGTCAAAGCCTGGCCCAGAGCCATCGAGCTCCATGGGATTGGCTTCCCACGTTTGGTGCTCCAGGAATCTGGAGACACCTGGCAGCTGGAAAAGCTGTGAGGAGCCAGCCAGAGGCTGTTCCAGCTCTGGGCACAGCTCTGTGCCAGAGCCCTTCAGTGGCAGAATAGTTGTCACGTGCAGATCACAGCAAAGTTTGGGTGGGGCTGTTGAATTCTGTGGTTGTGAGGACGATTTTTTGCCTCTGGAGCTGCCTGACTCCACTGGAAAACTGTGGAGCAGGGAGAGACTGACTTGTTTCTCTTCTCTGTATCCATTGCAGCTGACAAAAAGATACAAGAGACTCGCTGGTTGTCCCATGGGCCTAAGCCATCATTTATATATAAAATTAAGGTATAGTTTCCCTCTGCCTGGGGGAGGTTGGAGATGGAAGGAAACCAAAGCAGCCCTGAGGCTCATCTTGGGCAGAAGATCCATCCCTGGAGGCCAACAGGCAGTGTAAGGTCATCTCTGCATCCCATGGCTTTTGTTGGTGGTTGGAAGTCTTTCCTGATGAGTACCACTGGCAAAAGCTCTTGTCATAACATATATTCTTTAGCACGTGGATGATTCCTAAACTGAGCCATAATTATTGGTGGAGCTGGCAGTGGGACCCATAATTCAGGTTGCCAAACATTTCCCATTAAAAGATGCTCTTTTCCAACGCTAAATCCCTGCCAGCATGGAACTGTTCAGGCTGAGATTTTCAGTTGCAGGCTGTTGGCTCGGGCTGGCCTTTGTGTATATGAATATGTGTGTGTGTGTGTGAAAGCAGGAGGAAGATACAGTTTAGCCAGATCCAGGGAAAAGGCATTGTTTTATAGTTATATGAGGGGAAAAAAATCCAACACCCACATTGTTTAGAAGTTCTGGCTCTTTCATGCTTTATTTTTATTTTCCCAGGGACTTGAAATTTGGATTTGGGACAAATGTGAGGGTTTTTTTTCCTCCTTCAACCTCTCTGGTTTTGGCCAAGTCAGATGGCTCTGCAGATCTGCTGTCAACATGAGAAGAGGAGAAGGTTTGCCCTGAAGTTTGTCTGGAGCTTGTGCAGCCCAGGGTTCCAAGCAGGAAGGAGGGATTCCTCCTTCCCAGAGCAGGGCAGTGCCTGTTCTGTGGTTTGACTCTGGAATAACAAGAATTCAGAGTGGATTTCCTGCACCCAAAGTGTTTCCCCAGCTGGCTCACAGGATAGGGAGGCAAATACACACACACTGATTGTGTGGGATAAGGGATTTCTGGGCAGAGGTAGGAGGGGAATGAAGAATAAACCATCCAAGGAGATGGATGGGGAAAGGGTGTTCGTCTGTTCAGCGTGGTGAGTAAATCCTTGGAAGGTCTCACAGCTCCCACTCTGCTCACCCAGATGGGTTGCAGAGCCCTGAGTGCCCACATCTCCTCCCCTGAGATCAGAGGTGGGCTGAGGTGAGTCCTGAGAGCAGGAACTACTTTTGGGAACCATCGTTAGAAGCATCACTTCTACCCCATTTCCAAGGCTGGGAAATCTTCCCTCTGAATCTTCTCCTCCCCAAAGCACATCAAGTCACGTGAAATTTGCTGAGTTGTTTTGGCTGTAATGTCAAACGTTGTTCCCAGCTAGAACCCCTTGTTTAGGTGTTTTGTTTGGTTCAGCTCTGCAAACAAATCCTCCAATGGAAAGATTTGGTTTTCAGGCAGTGCAGGGCTTCAACATGGAGCAGGAAGAGAGGCCACCTGTGATGCAAACTCAGGAGAAGGTTGAGGAGCTGCTGATGGAAGGACCAGTGTGGTGTGCCCTGGTGAGGCAAAGATCCTCTGCAAAGCACTGTTTGAATCTAAGTGGGGAGCTTCAGGTGCGTGAAGAGGGGAAAATGAAATGAAGTTTTATGAGCATTCCTAATTCTTTGGAGCATTAATTTGTCTAGTCCTCACCCTGTTGTATGGAATCCTACCTAGGCCACTGTCTATCCATATGGAGGTTTATGCTGGTAGGTAGTTGTAGGATGCTGCAGTTTCTTGATCTCTGGAATGGTCAAGTACAGGGAACATCTTCAATGTGTGTGGGTTTGGAACTCCCTTGGCTTCAGCAAAATTACTCTGTTTTACATCAACTTAAGGTTCTCCCCCTCTATTCTGCCCTCATGAGACCCCACCTGCAGTATTGTGTCCAGCTCTGGGGTCCTCAGCACTGGAAGGCCATGGAGCTGCTGGAGAGAGCCCAGAGGAGGCCACAGAGATGCTCCAAAGGAGCATCCAAGATGCTCCCTCTGCCCTGGGAACAGGCTGGGAGAACTGGGGGGGTTCACCTGGAGAAGAGAAGGATCCAGGGAGACCTGAGAGCCCCTTCCAGAGCCTAAAGGGGCTCAAGGAGAGCTGAGAGAGATTTTGGACAAGGGCCTGGAGGGACAGGACAAAGAGGAATGGCTTCAAACTGCCAAAGGCAGGGTTAGATGGGATGTTGGGAAGGAATTCCTGGCTGGGAGGGTGGTGAGGCCCTGGCACAGGTTGCCCAGAGAAGCTGTGGCTGCCCCTGGATCCCTGCAAGTGCCCAAGGCCAGGTTGGACGGGGCTTGGAGCAACCTGGGCTAGTGGGAGGTGTCCCTACCCATGGCAGAGGTGGAATGAGATGACATTTAAGGTCCCTTCCAACCCAAACCAGTCTGGAATTTCATTCCATGAACTTCTTCCCTTCTCCTCCACTTGACATATTTTTCCTCCTTCATCTTCAAAAGCAACTTCACTTTTCTAGAGGAACCTCAGAGGTGAATAATGTGCAGCTTAACCTGGTGCCTGACCTAGGGTGGCATTTCTTTGAACAGCCTGGCAGGTTACTGAGCTTGCTGATGGGGGAAGAAGCAGCAGAAGACACGTATTTATTTTGATAATCTCTGTTATTTAAAGAAGTTGGGCTTTAAATTATTTTTATTACTTTGAAACTCATTGATTTACTTTGCCCTCAGTTTCAACGAGCCAAATTTAAGAATGTCTGAACATCATATTGACATAATTTCACAGAAAATTCTGGAACACAAATCTGATGAATTCCTGATTTGCCAGAAGTTGTGCAAAAGTAGCAGAAATTCAGTGTCAGGGTGGTAGGAGTCCCATGAGGGCCTGATGAGCAGCTGCCATAAGTTATAGGAGCTTTTTTGACTTCCTGGAAGTGGTGATGATTTACATCACTGGACTTGCATTTTGATCTTGCTGACAATGAGATCCAGGGATCCATAGTAGATCATTTCCCCCCCTCTGAGTGACTGACCTATTGCTGTCTGCACCTCAGCTGGTCACTCTGGACACCTTGTTCTTGGAGATGTAACCAAAATATTCCAGGGTGTTTGGAGAGTGACTCCTTTCACCAACGTGTGCCTTGTTTTCGTAGACTATCCCAAGTTGGAAGGGACCCACAAGGATCATCGAATTCCAGCTCCAGTTTGGGCTGAGTTGTATCACTCCAACTCTCCTGGTGTGGTTTACCAGTCTGTAAAGAACATTACACCAATGG
>NW_024105093.1:0-2500 GCF_003945595.2 Pipra filicauda | reverse complement strand
GTGTAGACCAACTGTGGACCCACCCTAATCCCCTCCTCAGGTCATGCCAGGCTTTTTCATGGCCCTGGCTCGTGTCTGTGCTGGAGACACCAGATTCCTCTGGCTGGTGCCATTCAGGCCCGGGGCCATCACCCCTCTGTTCTTCCCACAGCACCCCACGAATTCCTGGCTCTGAAAACCCCTCAGCACTTCTGCCCTCGTGCAGAGATTGTGTTGTGACAGGACGTCCTTTGTGCACAACCCCATTCACAGCAGCAATTTCAGAGCTCTAATCCCAATAGGTTTTTATGCTCAGCACTGGCTTGATATTTCCTTTGGTCATCCTTGCAGAATTGCTTTCCCCAAACTGTTGTCAACTTGGGTCATTTTGTGTTACTTGTTTGAACTTGTCAAATTTCATTTCAGACCTGGGTAGTGCTTGACTCATATTTACTTCAAACTCCTCTTCCTGCAGTTCATTGCTTTCATTATTTATAGGTGTTCTTGAAAGCATATCTGCTGAGCTCCTTACTGGGCCTGTATTTCACATTTAATGAGTACTTTTGCAATTTCATTACATTTTTTCTGAAGTCCAGGTGGCTCATTGTACAATGGATTTTTCTCTATGGCTCCTGGTGCTTTATGGTCTCTTTCTACCTTGATTGAATTCTTCCCATAAACATATTCATGAAAACACTTGTGACCTAAAACAATTGCCAGTATTCCAAGTGCAAGCAGAGCTTTTGGTGTGTTGCAGCCCGTGGCTCAGGTACCCCCTTGCCAGACAGCCACAGCCAAAATGACCTTGCACCAGTTTGGGTCTCACACTCCTGTTACCCTCAGAATGGTCCAGTGTTGATGTTCCTCCCACAACTTCTCTTTACACCCAACCTCTTTCTGTTTTCAGTAGTCTTGGAGCTGCTCTGGGCTGCCTGTGAGGATCATTCAGCAGTGTGAGGAAACAGAGATGAGTTCACCTGGGAGTTCTTTTAAGGGAGGGATCTGAGCAGCCCGGTGGGAAAGGCCCAGGGGGAGCTGGTGACGGCGGCTGGACACGAGCCCAGGTGTGCCCAGGTGGGCAGGAGGCCAAGGGCACCTGGGCTGTGCCAGCCATGGGGTGTCCATCCCCTGTGCTGGCACCGCTGAGGCCCCTCCAGGGCTGTGTCCAGGTCTGGGCCCCTCAGTTCAGGAGGGACATGGAGGAGCTGGAGCGTGTGCAGGGAAGGGAATGGAGCTGGGGAAGGGACTGGAGCAGCAGGAGGGGCTGAGGGAGCTGGGGGGGCTCAGCCTGGAGCAAAGGAGGCTCAGGGGGGACCTTCTGGCTCTGCAAGTCCCTGACAGGAGGGGAGAACCGGGGGGGGTCGGGCTCTGCTGCCAGGGAACAAGGGACAGGAGGAGAGGGAACGGCCTCAGGCTGTGCCAGGGGAGGGTCAGGTTGGACATCAGGAGGAATTTCTCCCTGGAAAGGGCTGTCAGTCCTTGGCAGGGGCTGCCCAGGGAGGTGGCGGAGTCCCCGTCTCTGGAGGTGCCCAAGGAAGGCCTGGCCATGGCACTGAGTGCTCTGGGCTGGGGGACAAGGGGGATAGGGCACAGGCTGGACTGGATGATCTTGGAGATCTTTTCCAAGCCCAGTGATTCTGGGATTCTATCATTATGTTTGGTATTTGCCCCAAGCCTTGCAGAAGGGCTGTGGTCAGCGAGTCTCTGCCATTGCTGCAATACCAACATTAGGAGCAAGGAAACCAGTGCTGATGTTTCCCCAAATTCCCAAAAAGCCTCCTGGTCAGAGTTTGCAAAGCTGGGCTGAGCTGGCGAGTGCCTTCACTATTGCATAACTCTCCTTGCCTTCCTTGCCCTGCCCTCACCTGGTTAGCTGCAAAATGTCAAAGAACATCAGCATTATTGTGTTCCCAATGCTCATGGTTGTCCCAAACATCAGATCAGCTGCTGCTGGTTCAGTCCTATCTTAATCCTCTGAGATCTGGGCACAGTATGTTAGTGCTGAGACCACCCTACAGAAATGTTTGCTTGCCTCTCCTGAAAGAATTACCGAGCACAAGTCTGAATCTTTTCCATCAGCCTTACCCAGCTTCCTAATACGAAAATCCTCTTGAATTTGGAAGTCTAGACTTGCACACATCAGACATGCCTGCAGGCTTCCTTCAGATGTTGCATCGAGGTTTTTTTTTAGTTTATTCAAATCCTTATTTTGCTTGTTTTAATGAAAGGGACTCTTTTCTGTTGAAGAAGTTGATTAGTTGCTGCGTGCACTGGGAATGTTTCATTTGTCACCCACTCAGGTTCAGCTGGTGTTTTGTGTTTTGGTGTCAGTGGGATTTCATGGGGGTGTTTGGAGAAAAGGAGGCTCAGGGGGGACCTTCTCACTCTCTCCAATTCCCTGACAGGAGGGGGGAGCTGGGGGGGGGATCAGGCTCTGCTCCCAGGGAACAAGGGACAGGAGGAGAAGGAACAGCCTCAGGCTGTGCCAGGGGAGGGTCAGGTTGGACATCAGGAGGAATTT
>NW_024105092.1:0-54928 GCF_003945595.2 Pipra filicauda | reverse complement strand
TGAGAATTGGGAGCTCAAGGAGTGCTGGGAGCAGCTCCAGAGGGAGCTCAAGGAGTCCCAGGAGCAGCTCCAGAGGGAGTTCAAGGAACGCGAAAGACCTGAGCAACCTGAGCTCCAGAGTATGGTGAGCAAAGCACCGAAACATCCCCTGAATCTGCCCCAAATCCAGCAAATCAGTCCAGCAGTTTAATTACCTGGGGGGCCTCATCTCCTCGGACGGTGAGATTGACGGAGAGACAGACAACAGGTGAGCAAAGGCATCGAGAGCTTTCGGAAGACTCCATCAAAGAGTCTGGTGAAATAAACACCTGAAGAAAAGCACCAAGATCAGTGTTTACAGAACCATAGTGCTGTCTACTCTCTTCTACGGATCTGAATCGTGGGTCATCCACCGCCACCACCTGCGTCTCCTCGAACGCTTCCATCAACGCTGTCTCCGCACAATCCTAAACATCCCCTGGTCAGATGATGGGACCAATACGTCTGTTCTAGAACAGGCAGCAGGCACAAGCATTGAGGCCATGTTGCTGAGAACACAGTTGAGCTGGGCAGGGCACGTCTCCAGGATGAAGGACCAACCACCGCCTCCCGAAGGTCCTGCTTTATGGGGAACTTGCCACCGGCTGCCGCGAGAGAGGAGCCCCGAAGAGGAGATACAAGGACTGCCTGAAACAACATCTCAGCCTTGGCCATACTGATCATCATAACTGGAAAGAAAGAATCATGTCTTGCCGATCCCATCCCAGGAGTCTTTCTGCTGTGCCTTTTGCAACCCATCTTGTCTATCTCGCATTGGCCTCTTTAGCCACCAGCGTGCTTGTAGCAAATGTAGGTAGAGCCCTTCCCAAATCTTTGTTGGTGAAGCCCAGCCGTGATGATGCTGATAAAGTGGTCTGTGAGGTTGGTGGGTGTGCATGCTTTATGGAGCTACCTTCATGCACCCAGCACACTGAATGAAGTCATGTGGGCTTTCTAACCCAAAAAAACTGGTTGGAGAGTTTGTTTCCCAGTTTTTGGTACCAGAACCCGATGGAAACAAAGGGACCCTGTGACACTGTGGGGGCTCAGGGAACCAAAGGGACCCTGGGACACTGTGGGGGCTCAGGGAACCAAAGGGACCCTGTGACACTGTGGGGGTCATGGAACCAAAGGGACCCTGTGACACTGTGGGGGCTCAGGGAACCAAAGGGACCCTGTGACACTGTGGGGGCTCATGGAACCAAAGGGACCCTGTGACACTGTGGGGGCCTCGTGGTGCCCAGGGCTGAGGAATCCCGTGGGTGCAGGTGGCTCAGGGAGCAGCTGCAGTTGGAGCTGTGGGATGAGCTCTGGGTGAGGGGCCTCAGACAAAAGGCCGTGAGCTGCCCACCCTGGAGCAGCCAAGGGAGAGGACACTTGGAGACAGGGCAGGAGCCCAGGACTCAGCAGGAAGAGCGTTTTGTGTGCTTGGACTGTGAGGAGATAAAACCCCAAGGAGTTTTTTGTTGGGGGTCCTTCCTCGAGGCACCAGCTCAGCCTGTTTTTGTGTTTCTTCACAAGAAAGAAATTGTTTTACTGTTTTTAAGACATCAGAGACTCTTCCATGGGAAAGCTGGGGTGGAAGCAGTGAGGAAACCTGGTCTGACTGTGAGAGTGGGGGTGTGGGGAGTCACAGGGGATCCGTTGGGTCACTGGAGCTGCTGCTGCTGGGAAGGGGCCTGAGGGTCAGCAGTGCCAGTCTGGGCTGGTGGGAGAGTGACTGCCAGGGAGTCTTGGGAATGGTGAGCCTGGGAAGTTCCCTTAAGAGTGTGAGGGGAATCTGGTGTGCAGAGACCCCCAGGAGCCCCCTGAGCCGCTCTGCCCATGTTGGGGGTGTGACCAGAGAGGCACCGGGTGTGCAGGGGCTGGAGAAGGAGGGGACAGGGACACGGGGGCACACATGGACATGGGGACACACATGGATGTGGAGACACATATGGACATGGGGACACACACATGGACATGGGGACACACATGGACATGGGGACACACATGGATGTGGGAACACACATGGACGTGGGAACACACACATTGACATGGGGACACACATGGACGTGGGAACACACATGGACATGGGGACACACATGGACGTGGGGACACACATATGAACATGGGAAGACACAAATGGACACAGAGAGCATTTGCTTTGCATCAGGGGTTTATTGATCATTCCAAGGAAATTCCCAGGGCACCCAGGGGATCAGGGGGGTCCTCCAGAGATGATCATCTCCTCATGCCACTGGAGGGAGACAGGACATGGGTGTCACCACCACTTCCAGTCCTGAAAGACAAAGCCCAAAATGGTACCCTTGGTGTCCACTGGCACATGAGAGGGGCCTTGTCCTGACCCTCTCTCTGCAGGGACCCGGGGTAGAAGAAGGGAATTGGAACCCTGGATATACCTGGGACAGGACTTGGCTCCCAAATCCATGGGGCCCCCAGAGCCTCTCCCCCCAGATGCCCTGAAGTCTCCCAGAGCCCCTCCCTGCCCTCACGGTGACCCTGAGGGTCTGCAGAGCCCCCTGAGTGCAAGGAATTGCTTGGAGGCAGCTCTGTCCAGTTCACCTGGACACAGATCAGGGACAGCCCACTTCGTGTCCCTCTGCTTTCCCCAAGCTCTGCCCACCCTGCAGGGCTCAGGAATCCCCCACGACCCCCTCCAGGACCCTTTGTGGGGAAGAGGACCCTCCATTATTTCTCACCTGGACAGGCAGCTCCACCTGGTCAGCCACGGGGGGCTGGGAAGAAAGGCAGGGTTAGAGATACGCTGGGGTGTACTGGGGCATACTGGGGCACACTGGGATGCCCTAGAACCCTGTGGCCATGACAGGGGAGGGTCTGGGAACAGCAGAACTTGGGATACCCACCTCAGACCTCTTTGCTTGACTGGTTTTGATCTCTCCCTGTGGAGAGACCGTGAGGTGTCACTGGGGTGCCCCTAATTCCAGTAAGAGATTGGAGGGGATCCTAAGGCGTTAAACTGGGGGAAATTGGGGACCCCGACAGATGGGGACAGGGGTGTCAAAGGGACTGGACTGTGGGGGATGCAGGTGAGGAGGAAGGAATTCCAGTGGAGGGGACACGGGGAGCAGGGGAAGGCAGAAGGGGCAGGGAACAAAAATGGAGGAATTGGATGGGGTGTCAAGGAGGGGGATTTGGGGACACCACTGTCCTGGGCAATGGGAAAGGGAAAGGACTGGGGGGAAAGCAGGGAGGAAATGGATGGGAAATGATGTCCTGATTGTGTACTGGGGTGCACTGGGATGGATGGGATTACAGTGGGGGCCCGGAGAAAGAGGCCTCCCCAGGAAACACTGGGGTGCATTGGGGTGCCTTGGACAGTCGTGGCCATGAGAGAGGAGGGTCTGGGCCCAGAACAACTCCTGGCACCCACCTGGCCATTCGTCCCTCCCCTGATGATGCCTCCCTGTGGAGAGACAGTGAGAGGTCACTGGTCACTGGGGTGTCCCCAGTCTAAGTAAGGGATGGGGGGACCAAACTGCCCCCCAGTTCCCACACTGCATGTCCCCCAACTCCAGGACTTACCAGGATGCAGGAACCCCAACCTGTGTTGATGATGGTCTGGGGAAGGAGAGCAAAGGGTTGATCAGGATTGGCCATTGTGGGCCTGTGGGGGGACACAGGTGTCCCCACCCCACCCCGTCCATGGATACCCCCTCATATGAGAAGGAAAATCTGCGGGAACCATGGAGATGCTCCTGGATGGTGAAAGGGAGATGCCAAGACAAGCGTTTTCCTGCTCACCACCACGATCCAGTCCTGCACCAGAGCCGAAGCCAGGGCGACAAGACCCGACCCTGAGCCCATCCCTGAACCCATCCCTGAAGTGATCCTGGTGGGAAGGGGGACCCATCCAGGCATCTGCCGGGGGGCTCAGCAGGATGGTGAAGAGCAGGGCCACGCTGAGCACAGCGACCTTCATCTTCCTCTGGGCCTGGGCAGCGCTGGCTGAGGCTGCACAAGGGCAGGAGCACATTTATCCCTGCCGGGACTCCTCCCTGCCCCCTCCCCGAGAGCCCCCGGGGCAAAGCCCGGCTGGGCACAGCCCCCAGCCCTGGCCACAAGCCCAGCCCTGGCACAGAGTCCATCCCGCCTGCGGCACCCATCCAGCCACCTTCCCCAGCATCCCTCCAGCTTCCTGCACGGGGCAGCTGCCCCTGGAAGGGCCCAGGCCCCTGGGGGTGCCAGGGGGGTGGGCAGGGAGCTGAAAGCAGCTGCATACCCTGTGGGGACAATCCCACAACAACACAATCCATCCTCCCATGTACTCCTGACCATCCCTTCCCACAGCTTTCCCTCTGGGACACCCCAGGGCTGAACCAGGCCCCAGACCAGCATGTCTGTCCACAGTTGTCCCTGTTCCACTCCAGCCCCGTGGGGAAGGAAGGGGCTGCCACTGAACATGATTTGGGAAAATCCCACTCCTTGGGTGGGAGAACAGTGGGGGACATGGGCAGTGGGAACAACCCCGTGACTGGGATCTCCAGGCACTGGAGGCACTGGGGAGCACTGGGCAATGTTGGGCACCTGGAGACAAGGGGGAGGCTAGGGGAATTGCTCGGGTGTGACAGTTCCCAGATCCAGCCCACCCCATTTCCCAGCACTGCAGGCCCCAAATGGGTCCAGTCTCCAGTCCCAGAGCAGAGCCCAGGGGGGAAGATTCCTCTGCCACTCCCTTTGTCACACCCGGGGCCACCCACATCACCTGGGTCCCGCTCTGCAGAGCTGCCCCACACGGGGGGGTTCCAAGGGACCCCATCCCCAACAGGGCTCCAAGTCCAGCTCCGTCCCTGGCTGGGACTTGTCCCCAGCTCCCCACAGGCCCTTGTCCCCACACGGTGTCTGTCCATGGCCCTGGGCCCTCGCCAGCGCTGGCCCTGGGCAGGATGTGGCCATGCAGGGGGACAGGGTGAAGGGGCCCTTGTCCCCAGGCAGCCACTTGGAGCTAATTGGGCAAACAGAGCTCCCCTGCCAGCAGGAGGGGTGTTTGTCCCTGCCAGCACCTCTGATAAGCCCTGTTTGCCCATGGCCTGAGGCAGCAGGAAGCCATTCAGCAATCCCGGGGCTTTCCAGCCCTGTCTGATCCGGGCAGTCTGGGAATGGGGGAGGGCAAGGCAGCCTGGACACCCGGGCTCCCCCCAGGCCTGGCAGAGCAGGGCAGAGCTGGGGGCACGGGCAGGAGCAGGTCCTGGGGCACCCCACAGCCCTGGGGCTCCCTTGCTGCCCTCAGGACAGGCTGGAGCCCAGAGGTGGGGGCAGCGCCCAAAGCCTTGCTGAGCTCCAGGCACACAACACCCACAGCTCTGCTCTCCTCCTGCCAGCCAGCTGGGCCATCCTAGATGGCAATCAGGTGGGTCAAGCAAGATTGCCCCTTGGTGAATCCATGCTGACCACTCCTGATCCCCTTCCTGTCATCCACGTGCTCAGACGGCCTCCGGGATGAGCCATTCCAGCCCATTCCAGGGATGGAGGTGGGGCTGACTGGCCTGCAGCTCCCTGGGTCCTTCTTGCCCTCTTGGAAGAGTGGGATGACACTGGCTCTCATCCAGCCCTCAGGCCCCTCTCCTGACTGACACAGCCTTTCAAAGATCACCAGCAGTGGCCTCCCTGTGGTGTCCAGCAGCTCCCTCAGTGCTCCCAAATGCATCTGACAGGACCCACGGACTTGTGGATGCCAAGTTTGCCAGGCGACTCCACTGCTCTCCTTCCTGGCCTGCTTTGCCAAAACCCCTGGAGCCATTCATGACAACACTCCAACCCTGGAGCCATCCCACCATCTCTCTGGGAGATCCAGGTCTCCAACTGCACAGGATCTCCAAATCTCTGTGTTTGTTTCCCTGCCTCGGGCTTTGCTCTCCAGGCACTTCACTGAGGTGTTGGAGAGGGTCTGTTTGCCAGGAGGGCTGCCAGAGGACACCCCCTTGTCAGGCCTTGGGGCCACTCCCTGGGCTGCTGGACCTTCCTGGAAGTTTCCCCACTGGAGCCTTGTCTTGCTGCCTGGCTGCTCTCCAGGACTCTGCCCTTCCCATGTCTTTCCTAGTTGAAATCCCTCCTTCCCAGGTTGGCTCAGACACCTGTGTCCCATTTCTTGTGTCTCCCAGTCCCCTGTTGATCTTCAAACAGGGTGCCATGGTTCCTCTGGAAACTCATTCTCTGTCTGATATGTGCCACAGTCATTCAAGCTGTGCTTCCCAATCTCCATCCACTTCCAAATCCATCCAGCAGCCCGTGGGACAGGAAAATAACCCTCTGGTTTAGTGCTCTGCCTATGAGGGTGTGAAGAGAAGTATTTTTAGGAGTCCCAAGCTGGGGATCAAAGGATGAAAACCTGTTTTGGGTTCTGAAGGCAGAGGAAGGTTTGCCTGATCCGCAGGCAATCCCAGGTGTCCCTGGGTTTGTTCCCATGATGATACAGTCGCCCGTCACGGCTTCAAAGAAGTAAAAATACCCTGAGAAGTGGTTCCTGAGAACTGTCAATGGCTGATTGTTGTGTGACCTTCCAGGGCATTTGTTAAGGGTTGGGTTTCTCTCTTTCCAGGGCACTGTGGGGCCAGAACAGATCTGTTGTGGGGCAGCTGGGGAAACATTCCAGGCAACTGCCTTGACTATTTGCTCTGGAACTTGCCCAAGGAGGCAGCAGTGCCCAGGAAGATTTTCCTCTGGACTGTTTCTGCTTTCTGCCCCATTTCTTAGAGACCAGAGTGTGCCAGGGGGGGATTATTGCCCAGATGCACATGTGCCGTGACATCATTGGTGTGCTGAATTCGTCTGGACAGGAATGAAGGAACTGCCCACAGGGTCATCACTGAGGAACATTGACGGAGGAGAGGCCCAGGCTGCCTTGGAGATGCCAGTCAGGGGCAGGGCACTGGACACCAACTGAACATGTGCCAACAGCCTGGGGTTAACGAGCTGGGCAGGCTGGGAGGCTCCCAGGGCAGGTGGGTTGGCCAGTCAGCTGCAGGAGCTGAGTGGGAACCCCACTGCCTCCCTCGGGGCTGTGTCTCAGCACATGTCCCAGCGTTTAAGGATGTCTTCCCCTCTCCTGCTGACCACTGTCTCAGCCAGGGAGAGCTGACCTTTTCCTGCTCCAGGGAAAGGCTCTGGTGGCACAGCCCACGTGTCACCCTGAGGTTCTGTCTGTGGCACTGGGGCTTGGCCATGAGGGAGTGGGATGGGGAAGCTCCCTGGAGACTGGAAGCTCAGGTCCAGAAACTGGAAGGAAAAGCAAAGGCCAAAAGCATTTGTGCAGGAGAACTCCTGCTCCAGTGTCTGTTGGGCAGAGGAGAGGGGCTGGTCTGACTTTTGACCCTGCTCAAGGCAGGGAAGAAATGTAACAAACCCCAGAAATCAATCCCCTGAGCAGGAACAGGGTCAGCCCGGCCTCAGAAAGGGGTCCTGAGGGTTCCTGGGCTGTGTGGGATCAAAGGGCAACCAATGTGCCAATTGCCACTCTGACAGATGGCCAAGGACAATATCACACCCACCGGGGCTTCCTGGTTCCCTTCCATCACCTGATCAGTGACTGGAGAGCAAAGGATTGCTCAGGAAGGCTCACTTGCCCTTTAGCAGTCCCATCTGGCCAGTGCAAAAGTGTAATGGGGAGTGGAACCCTCCCTGGGCTTTGAAAAGCATTTTTGGGGGGCACAGCCCCCCTGAAAGGACTGAGCCATGGAATGGGACTCATGAGGGCAGAGTGGGAAAGAGAAATGGCCTGCAGAGGAACAGGGAGGGCCAGGGCAGAGAATCTTCCCCCTGGGCTCTGCTCTAGGGCTGGAGACTGGACCCATTTGGGGCCTGCAGTGCTGGGAAATGGGGTGGACTGGATCTGGGAATTGTCACACCCGAGCAATTCCCCTAGCCTCCCCCTTGTCTCCAGGTGCCCAACATTGCCCAGTGCTCCCCAGTGCCTCCAGTGCCTGGAGATCCCAGTCACGGGGTTGTTCCCACTGCCCATGTCCCCCACTGTTCTCCCACCCAAGGAGTGGGATTTTCCCAAATCATGTTCAGTGGCAGCCCCTTCCTTCCCCACGGGGCTGGAGTGGAACAGGGACAACTGTGGACAGACATGCTGGTCTGGGGCCTGGTTCAGCCCTGGGGTGTCCCAGAGGGAAAGCTGTGGGAAGGGATGGTCAGGAGTACATGGGAGGATGGATTGTGTTGTTGTGGGATTGTCCCCACAGGGTATGCAGCTGCTTTCAGCTCCCTGCCCACCCCCCTGGCACCCCCAGGGGCCTGGGCCCTTCCAGGGGCAGCTGCCCCGTGCAGGAAGCTGGAGGGATGCCGGGGAAGGTGGCTGGATGGGTGCCGCGGGCGGGATGGACTCTGTGCCAGGGCTGGGCTTGTGGCCAGGGCTGGGGGCTGTGCCCAGCCGGGCTTTGCCCCGGGGGCTCTCGGGGAGGGGGCAGGGAGGAGTCCCGGCAGGGATAAATGTGCTCCTGCCCTTGTGCAGCCTCAACCAGCGCTGCCCAGGCCCAGAGGAAGATGAAGGTCGCTGTGCTCAGCGTGGCCCTGCTCTTCACCATCCTGCTGAGCCCCCCGGCAGATGCCTGGATGGGTCCCCCTTCCCACCAGGATCACTTCAGGGATGGGTTCAGGGATGGGCTCAGGGTCGGGTCTTGTCGCCCTGGCTTCGGCTCTGGTGCAGGACTGGATCGTGGTGGTGAGCAGGAAAACGCTTGTCTTGGCATCTCCCTTTCACCATCCAGGAGCATCTCCATGGTTCCCGCAGATTTTCCTTCTCATATGAGGGGGTATCCATGGACGGGGTGGGGTGGGGACACCTGTGTCCCCCCACAGGCCCACAATGGCCAATCCTGATCAACCCTTTGCTCTCCTTCCCCAGACCATCATCAACACAGGTTGGGGTTCCTGCATTCTGGTAAGTCCTGGAGTTGGGGGACATGCAGTGTGGAACTGGGGGGCAGTTTGGTCCCCCCATCCCTTACTGAGACTGGGGACACCCCAGTGACCAGTGACCTCTCACTGTCTCTCCACAGGGAGGCATCATCAGGGGAGGGACGAATGGCCAGGTGGGTGCCAGGAGTTGTTCTGGGCCCAGACCCTCCTCTCTCATGGCCACGACTGTCCAAGGCACCCCAATGCACCCCAGTGTTTCCTGGGGAGGCCTCTTTCTCCGGGCCCCCACTGTAATCCCATCCATCCCAGTGCACCCCAGTACACACTCAGGACATCATTTCCCATCCATTTCCTTCCTGCTTTCCCCCAGTCCTTTCCCTTTCCCATTGCCCAGGACAGTGGTGTCCCCAAATCCCCCTCCTTGACACCCCATCCAATTCCTCCATTTTTGTTCCCTGCCCCTTCTGCCTTCCCCTGCTCCCCGTGTCCCCTCCACTGGAATTCCTTCCTCCTCACCTGCATCCCCCACAGTCCAGTCCCTTTGACACCCCTGTCCCCATCTGTCGGGGTCCCCAATTTCCCCCAGTTTAACGCCTTAGGATCCCCTCCAATCTCTTACTGGAATTAGGGGCACCCCAGTGACACCTCATGGTCTCTCCACAGGGAGAGATCAAAGCCAGTCAAGCAAAGAGGTCTGAGGTGGGTATCCCAAGTTCTGCTGTTCCCAGACCCTCCCCTGTCATGGCCACAGGGTTTCAGGGCATCCCAGTGTGCCCCAGTATGCCCCAGTACACCCCAGCGTATCTCTAACCCTGCCTTTCTTCCCAGCCCCCCGTGGCTGACCAGGTGGAGCTGCCTGTCCAGGTGAGAAATAATGGAGGGTCCTCTTCCCCACAAAGGGTCCTGGAGGGGGTCGTGGGGGATTCCTGAGCCCTGCAGGGCGGGCAGAGCTTGGGGAAAGCAGAGGGACACGAAGTGGGCTGTCCCTGATCTGTGTCCAGGTGAACTGGACAGAGCTGCCTCCAAGCAATTCCTTGCACTCAGGGGGCTCTGCAGACCCTCAGGGTCACCGTGAGGGCAGGGAGGGGCTCTGGGAGACTTCAGGGCATCTGGGGGGAGAGGCTCTGGGGGCCCCATGGATTTGGGAGCCAAGTCCTGTCCCAGGTATATCCAGGGTTCCAATTCCCTTCTTCTACCCCGGGTCCCTGCAGAGAGAGGGTCAGGACAAGGCCCCTCTCATGTGCCAGTGGACACCAAGGGTACCATTTTGGGCTTTGTCTTTCAGGACTGGAAGTGGTGGTGACACCCATGTCCTGTCTCCCTCCAGTGGCATGAGGAGATGATCATCTCTGGAGGACCCCCCTGATCCCCTGGGTGCCCTGGGAATTTCCTTGGAATGATCAATAAACCCCTGATGCAAAGCAAATGCTCTCTGTGTCCATTTGTGTCTTCCCATGTTCATATGTGTGTCCCCACGTCCATGTGTGTCCCCATGTCCATGTGTGTTCCCACGTCCATGTGTGTCCCCATGTCAATGTGTGTGTTCCCACGTCCATGTGTGTTCCCACATCCATGTGTGTCCCCATGTCCATGTGTGTCCCCATGTCCATGTGTGTGTCCCCATGTCCATATGTGTCTCCACATCCATGTGTGTCCCCATGTCCATGTGTGCCCCCGTGTCCCTGTCCCCTCCTTCTCCAGCCCCTGCACACCCGGTGCCTCTCTGGTCACACCCCCAACATGGGCAGAGCGGCTCAGGGGGCTCCTGGGGGTCTCTGCACACCAGATTCCCCTCACACTCTTAAGGGAACTTCCCAGGCTCACCATTCCCAAGACTCCCTGGCAGTCACTCTCCCACCAGCCCAGACTGGCACTGCTGACCCTCAGGCCCCTTCCCAGCAGCAGCAGCTCCAGTGACCCAATGGATCCCCTGTGACTCCCCACACCCCCACTCTCACAGTCAGACCAGGTTTCCTCACTGCTTCCACCCCAGCTTTCCCATGGAAGAGTCTCTGATGTCTTAAAAGCAGTAAAACAATTTCTTTCTTGTGAAGAAACACAAAAACAGGCTGAGCTGGTGCCTCGAGGAAGGACCCCCAACAAAAAACTCCTTGGGGTTTTATCTCCTCACAGTCCAAGCACACAAAACGCTCTTCCTGCTGAGTCCTGGGCTCCTGCCCTGTCTCCAAGTGTCCTCTCCCTTGGCTGCTCCAGGGTGGGCAGCTCACGGCCTTTTGTCTGAGGCCCCTCACCCAGAGCTCATCCCACAGCTCCAACTGCAGCTGCTCCCTGAGCCACCTGCACCCACGGGATTCCTCAGCCCTGGGCCCCCACAGTGTCCACTTTGGTTCCATGAGCCCCCACAGTGTCACAGGGTCCCTTTGGTTCCCTGAGCCCCCACAGTGTCACAGGGTCCCTTTGAGCCCCCACAGTGTCACAGGGTCCCTTTGGTTTCCATCCCAGGGTCCCTTTGGTTCCCTGAGCCCCCACAGTGTCACAGGGTCCCTTTGTTTCCATCGGGTTCTGGTACCAAAAACTGGGAAACAAACTCTCCAACCAGTTTTTTTGGGTTAGAAAGCCCACATGACTTCATTCAGTGTGCTGGGTGCATGAAGGTAGCTCCATAAAGCATGCACACCCACCAACCTCACAGACCACTTTATCAGCATCATCACGGCTGGGCTTCACCAACAAAGATTTGGGAAGGGCTCTACCTACATTTGCTACAAGCACGCTGGTGGCTAAAGAGGCCAATGCGAGATAGACAAGATGGGTTGCAAAAGGCACAGCAGAAAGACTCCTGGGATGGGATCGGCAAGACATGATTCTTTCTTTCCAGTTATGATGATCAGTATGGCCAAGGCTGAGATGTTGTTTCAGGCAGTCCTTGTATCTCCTCTTCGGGGCTCCTCTCTCGCGGCAGCCGGTGGCAAGTTCCCCATAAAGCAGGACCTTCGGGAGGCGGTGGTTGGTCCTTCATCCTGGAGACGTGCCCTGCCCAGCTCAACTGTGTTCTCAGCAACATGGCCTCAATGCTTGTGCCTGCTGCCTGTTCTAGAACAGACGTATTGGTCCCATCATCTGACCAGGGGATGTTTAGGATTGTGCGGAGACAGCGTTGATGGAAGCGTTCGAGGAGACGCAGGTGGTGGCGGTGGATGACCCACGATTCAGATCCGTAGAAGAGAGTAGACAGCACTATGGTTCTGTAAACACTGATCTTGGTGCTTTTCTTCAGGTGTTTATTTCACCAGACTCTTTGATGGAGTCTTCCGAAAGCTCTCGATGCCTTTGCTCACCTGTTGTCTGTCTCTCCGTCAATCTCACCGTCCGAGGAGATGAGGCCCCCCAGGTAATTAAACTGCTGGACTGATTTGCTGGATTTGGGGCAGATTCAGGGGATGTTTCAGTGCTTTGCTCACCATACTCTGGAGCTCAGGTTGCTCAGGTCTTTCGCGTTCCTTGAACTCCCTCTGGAGCTGCTCCTGGGACTCCTTGAGCTCCCTCTGGAGCTGCTCCCAGCACTCCTTGAGCTCCCAATTCTCACACTCCAGGCCCCGTTTCTCTGTTTGCACCTTCCGGAGCTGCTCCCAGGCCTGGCCCAGCTTGTCCCGGAGGTGCCGCAACTGCGCCCGCAGGTCCCCGGGCGAGCGTTTGGGGGGGTACAGGGGGCTGCTGGGGGGACACCCGGGGTTGGGGACATCAGGAACGGTGTTTGGGGACACTGGGGAGGGGTTTGGGGACATCAGGGAGGAACTGGCTCCGGATTATCCCAATTTTTTTTCTCCCCTCCCTGTAAGTTTTTGGGAATTCCAGGTCCCTTGCAAAAGACACAAATTCTGAAGTAATTTGAACAGTGTTCTGTCTTTCCTTTCTTTGTAATTTCCTGGGGAACTGCATTGCCACAGGCACCTCCACTGGATCGATTCCTTAAGGACTGCTCCTGTGGAAGGACTCCTGCAGCAGAAGTTCCCGGGGAACTGTCTGCCACAGGAGGAAGCCCACGCTGGAGCAGGGAAAGGACTCTTGGCCCTGAGCCGTGGCAGAAACAGTGTGCAATGAAGTCCCCATGAAAGCCATTCCCCTTTCCCAAGGTTATTTAGCCCTAATTTATTTATTATTTATTTTTTGTGCCTTTTGAACCCCAGATACAACAGACTATCACATTAAAAGTTGTTTTCTGTTGCAAACAGACTAAAAGCTTAGTTTGTTTGGAATAAAAAAAATAGTTTTTTGTGGTGTATTGAGGCACGGACTGAGGGGGGTGAAGCTTAGACAATTTATTGGAGTCACAGCCCTCCTTTTATAACCCAACACCAGCAGACAATCATGCCTTATAAGGTAAAAGCTGTGACTGCAGCATCTGATTGGCTGTTAGCTGTCACGGCAGTTGAAACAGGAGTTGAAATGGCAGTTTTAGGAGTTGCAGCTCACCCCTGTAATGAGCTGCTCCGTTCTCTGCAAAGGTACGGGTTTTTTCTAGGCCGTATTTCCCACACTGACCAGAGGAACAGAGGGTCCCAGAACAAAGCACGGCTACAGAATTGATAACAACAATGACAGCAGAAAGGACAGAGAGCCCGGTCCCTGCCCCGCACAGCCCCTGCAGCGCCCCAGCCCCTCTGCTCGCAGCCTGGAAGCCCAGGCCCTCAGTGAGCAGCAGGAGGAGGCAGAGAGGGGGTCACTCCTGGCAGGGCAAGAGACCCATGAGGGGGCCCTGGCTGGGGAGGAGAAAGACTGGACGTCCTGCACTGACCAAGACTGTAGCAGCGAGGCCCTTGTATAACAAGGAATGAGTCAACTCCTCGTGGTGGTGTAATCAAAGAGGCTTTATTTTAAAATTCCCACTCTTTATATCCCTGTATACCATGTGACTTCTTCAGCCAATAGAGTTATATGCGACTGCACATGTTCTCTCTGGCCCATCGCCCTGGCACATCCCTCGTGCCTTCAGACACGCCTCCCACATATTCCCTCCCTCAAATATCTAAAGAAGTCACAAAAAACAGTGCAAAAAACAGTGCAAACAACCAGAACATTGTAAACTACCAAGCTTCGCAGCGACCCAGCACATTGCTTTGCTCAATTTCTTAACTCTAATGTAAACCTTTTAAAACCTTCTTATATTCCTATAGGGTAGTGCAACTTGGATAATTACTTTATTAACTTGAGGCCTTTAGCCCAACTGTGTGTAAATTATAACATTAATTAATCTGAGTGTTTTTTAATAATAACTGGAGATTTCAAACTTTATTAAGAAACAGGGTAAGCATATCAAAACTCAATTCTTTCAAAGTGACCTTGTGGTGTAGGTAATGTGGTTTTGTGAGGTATTCTGTGTTTTAATATTTTTCCAGTCATACAATTCTTTTATTCATTCACTCATCTCACACGCTGACGGCCGTCATCATTCACGCACACACATACACACACCGATATTTGTAGATTGTTTTTCACCACATTGGTCATTAATATAAACTGAAACATAGCATAACTCTTTTTAAACTCCTGCGTTATCTGGTTCCTGCAGCTGTGATTTTGTATCCAAATAGGGCTTTACACACCTGGAGGGGATCCACTTCAGTTCTTTTCCTGTTGCCACACAAGCGTAACCTCTCCCCCAAGTCATAAGATCTAAAGGTCCTGTCCATTGTCCCGAGATCAAATCTTTTGCCATGACCAGTGGTTTGGGAGAGGCAAAGCCTGAGATTTGTGCTGCTTCTCGTATCTGCTTCTTTCAGCACTGTCACAATTCAAAAAATTGATCACATATGTGGCTTTCCACAAACGTTCTTGCGGACTATAGAGCTTCTCCCCCCCTCTTTGTTTTACTAACAATTCTTTCAGTGTGCGGTGTGCCCTTTCTACAATTGCTTGTCCAGTAGGTGAGTGTGGAATTCCTGTAATATGTGAAATTCCCCACTCTGACAGGAGATTCCTTACCTTTTCAGAGACGTATGTTGGTCCGTTATCAGATTTAATCTGTTTTGGAGTGCCAAGGGTAGCAAAACAGCTTAGCCAGTGTCTTATTCCATCCTTGGCTTTCTCACCTGTGTGTGCTGTAGCAGTGATGTACTGTGAATGTGTGTCTACAGTTACATGTACATATTTCCAGGGGCCAAATTCCGGGATGTGTGTAATATCTGTTTGCCATATTTCATTGGATACTAACCCTCTGGGGTTAACACCTTCCTGAGATGGCATGGGGGTAATTTTTTACAATCTGGAAAAGTCAATATGATATCTCTAGCTTGATTAATTGTAATTTTGAATTTTCTCTTTAGAGAGAGTGCATTCTGGTGAAAAAATGAATGGGACAATTTTGCTTGCTCTAGGGTCCTGGGTACTGTGTTAAACATTGTTGCTTTGTCAGCTTCCCGGTTCCCTTCAGCTCTTGGCCCTGGCATGTCAGTGTGAGACCTGATGTGCATTACGTAAAAATCGAACCTTCTGTGATTGACAAGGAACCAAATACAACGCATTTCAAACAACAAATGAGGGTTAGAAACATCCCGACGAAATGAACATTCTAGACGTGAAACTAACCCTGCAGCATAACAAGAATCAGTGACAATGTTAACATTGTTCAGAAAACTTTTCCAAGGCAATACGAATGGCAGCCAGTTCCAGAACCTGCACAGAGCCTTGGTTCATGGTCTGTACCTCTCGTTCCCATTGTCCTGTATCAGGATTCACCCAAGTCACTGCAGCCTTTTGTGATCGCCCAGATGCATCTGTAAAGACCGTGAGCCCTTTTACCGGCTCACTTCTGCATCTAGTCGTGGTTCTTAAAGGCAAATTACCGATTTCTGCCCAAAGTTTGTGCTTAGGGAGATTAACTGAAATGTCACCATCAAAACCTGCTAAGGCAGCTTGGAACTCAGCGTCCTCAACCAGCATCCAAGCTAAATTGTCCTTCGTGGTTGGAATGTAGATAACCACTGGATCCCTTCCATCCAGTTCCTGTAGTCGTCCTCTGCCTTTAATAACAAGCTTAGGAAACATTTCATTAATCGTCCATACAGTTTTATGTGGGGTGTGGGGCAGAAATAACCATTCTAGAACCAGCAGTTGGTCCTTTTCAGTCTGGTCCCATTGAAACAAGACTGCAAATGGCTGGTACCTGCTGGGAACTAAGGCCAGGCAGATTTGCAGTTCAGGATCTCTCCTCCTGCCTTGCCTATTTTCTATTGCCTTGGCACAAATGTTCAACGCCTGTTTGGCCTCTGCTCTCAGAGCCCTATTAGACGTTAGATCAGAGTCCCCCCTTAGCAATACAAAGAGAAGGTGTAGTTCCTCTGTGGTTAAGCCTAGAATAGGCCTTAACCAATTAATGGCTCCCAGGAGTTTTTGCAACTCATGTAAGGTTAAGGTGTCTTTTACCTCGAGCTGCAGTGGCTGTGGGGAAATTTCTTGTTGTGTAATCCTCCATCCAAGATAGCTCCAGGGCTGCGATCGCTGGATTTTCTCTGCTGCAACCTGCAAGCCTGCTTCTTGGACAGCATCAGTCAAGGCAGTGACAACAATTTGCAGTTCATTTTCTGTGGCCATGCTTATTAAAACATCATCCATGTATTGGTATATTATTGCAGAGGGGAAACGCTTTCTGATGGGGTGAATAGCATTTGCCACTACTGTTTGACATATGGTAGGACTGTTTTTCATCCCCTGAGGGAGGACAACCCAGTGACACCTTTGCATAGGCTGTTAGTTGTTTAATGCCGGGATGGAAAATGCAAACCTTGGGGCATCCTCAGGGTGCAGAAAGATGGTAAAAAAGCAGTCCTTTAAATCAATTATTGTCAGAGGCCAGTTTGCTGGGAGCATAGCAGGCGAGGGTAACCCAGGTTACAATGTCCCCATAGACTCAATGACTGCATTTATTGCCCTGAGATCCTGAAGCATCCTCCATTTTCCAGTCTTTTTGGGAATGCAAAATACAGGAGTGTTCCAGGGACTGTTTGTTGGCACAATGTGTCCTGCTTCTAATTGTTCCTCTACAAGCATTTTTAAATGTTCAAGTCGTTCCCTTTTCATGGGCCGTTGATCTACCCAGACCGGCTGGTCAGTTTTCCAGACTAGATTGATAGGTGCTTGGGACGGCTGACCAATGGCCCCTATTGAAAAACCTGGCTGCTTGCAGGAGGTATTTGCATGACTGTGCCAAATTGTGTAAGTACGTCTCGTTCCCACAAAGAACAAGGGATTGAAGCTATGAAAGGAGTTACCTTTGCTAATTGTCCCTCTGGTCCCAAGACAGTGAGTATTTGAGCACTCTGTCTGGGCCTTTGTGTGCCTCCCACCCCTTGAATGGTTGCAGCTGGGCAAACAGTGGGCCAGTGAAGTGGCCATTCTGAGTCTTTTATGATGGAAACATCAGCCCCAGAATCTACAAGGCCTGTAAATCGGTGCCCATTAGTCTGGCACATCATGAGTGGCTGTGTGGCTGTGATGGCTGCTGCCCAGTAAACCTGTGGTTGTCCCGTGCTGCCAAAGGCCCCTGAACCCTGCTCCCTCCCCCCCTCCCCTGCAGGCGACGCACTGTAGAAGGGGATTAACTGAGCAATCTTCTGTCCTTTTGGGATGAAACAGGGGGGTGAAGGGGTCCATGCCATTGTTAGAATCTCGCTATGAGAATCTGAATCTATTACACCTGGCAGCACAAACAAACCCATTCTGGTGGTGGAGGACCTTCCAATCAGCAGTGCTTGTACCCCTGGATTAAGGGGACCCCAACGCCCAGTCGGGATTAGCACCACCTCAGTGGAAGTTATGAAGACTGTGTCCCTGTTGGATAAGTCCAGCCCAGCGCTGGCTGGGGTAGAGGGGCACAGATTGCTGGCTGAGTTGGGGGGGCACAAATCACCAGCCTGTTCCCTTGTGTCGCATGTGTTTGCTGTATCGGGGTGTGCGACAGCGCCCCCCCCTCCAGTTTTTTGGCACCCTCCTTGCTTTGGGTTGCTTTCGAGGTGCCACTACTAGAGGTTTCGTCGATCAATCCCTTTGGAAGTGGTCGGGGGCCCCACAAACGTAGCAACCATCTCTGGGTCTGGCCCCCTGCTGTGTCCTTAATTGAGCACTCAGTGCTACTGCCAGTAAATCAGTTTGGTGTGTCAAGGAACCCACCCCCTGGCAAGCACGAACTAGTTCTGAGGTGCTACAAGTTTCCCTTTTAGGAAGGGTTTGCAATCAACATTAGCGTTTTCGAAAGCCAGTCTTCTGCTGATTTCCCTGGCTTCCTCATTTTCCATCTGCCTATCCAGAGCAGATTGCAGCCGATCTAGGAATTGTGTGTAAGGTTCTGTTGGGCCCTGCATTATTTTTGTAAAAGACAAGATTTTGTCTTTGTCTGATGTGGGTAGTTTTCTCATTGCCCGCATGGTATGTTTTGCTATGACTTCATATATTTCTCTATTGTACCCAGTTTGAGCATCTATGGAATGGTAGTTTCCCTCCCCTGTGAGCTGGTGTGCTGTTACCCCAGTTTGTGGGTCATTGGCATAAGTGGAACAGATTTCTCTAAAATCGTTCAGCCATACATTGTACTGTGTGTTAGTGAGGCTTATTTTCAACAGGGTTCTCCAGTCATGTGGCATGAAAATATATGTGGAACTCAGTGTTTCTAAAAATGCAAGTGTATTAGGGGAAGATACACCAGTTTCTCTTATCAGCTGTCTCAGTTCTTTGGTTAGTTCATGTGGCAAGGGCTGAAACCTGCGGCTTTGGTGTGGCCCGATAATTACTTGACATGCTTGTATAACTTGTAAGTCCCTGTCAGGGGTGACAGCGGGTCTGTCAGCACCTTGGCACATACTGATGAAGCAATAGATGTTGACCAGATCAAAGTATACCCCTGAGATGGACTGAAAAGAGAGGACTGAAAATGGAGGCCCTGATCCTGAAAACATACTGATGCATCCTGAAGAAGCTGTCCCATGGGAACAGAGAACACTGTCTCATGAAAAGAGGAGCACTGTCTCATGAGAACAAGGATCTGTTTTGAACGAGAGTGGTTGGGAAAAACATGAACATGAGAGAAAAATAAGAGCAGGTGCTCGGGACTGTTGTGGGAAAGAACTGGGCTGTTTTGAGAAAGAGTAAAGTTGTGAGAAAGTAGAGTTTAGAAAATGCACCTATTAGCTGTAAGAATTCTGGTGTGAAAGTTTGAACTGTCCTATTCGTGTGCATTACGTGTGTTCAAAAACTGTACTTAAGGGGTTGTACAGCAGCCCCCTGTCCCTGCTTTTTCCTTGGAATAAACTTTGCTGGAACCTTTTTTCACGTCGCTATGGCCGTTCCGACATTATCAGCGACAAGTCCCCAATTCGCAATCCCTCCTCTCTGCACAAAGCCCATCTGTCAATCGAACCCTCTCGGTATGTTGCTTCCTCCCCTCCCGGCAAAGCTATCCCGAAATCCCCCTGTTCCTCCTCCCCCCATTCCTCCCATTCCCCCCCCTGCAGCTCCGGAGGAAGCAGCTGCCTGTGGGTAGGTGGTGGTGGTGGATGGGGGGTACGGCACAGGGGTGGGGAAGGACGGGTTGCTGTCCGTACTGCGTGGTGGGTGAGATGATGGTGCCCGCCCCTGGGCGAGTGCTCGGCGTTCATCCGCGGGATGGGTTGGCAAGTAAGCTGGGTTAGCCCCCCCATTCCCGTCACGGGATCCCCTGCTGCTGTCCCATGGACTGGGACCTCGCATCTGGGGCCCCGCTCCTTCCCGCCGGTCCGTGTCCCTTGGGCTCCCGGTTCCCTTCCCCGGAGTGGAATTGTGAACTGCTCCACCCCCTCCCCCCGCCGCGCTTTGTGTGTTTAAACTGCGGCGCATAAAAGTGGGGCTGCTGCTGCTTGCAGCGTGAGTGGGGGGGTGTGTGTTTGTCGTTCTTTGGTGGGCTCTGCTCAATGCAGTCATTTTAGCTTGCCAGGCTGGGTAAGCTTTGTTTGCTTGGGAGTCTCCTCCCTGAGCCTTGAGTTTGATAAGATTTCCTATTTTTTCCCAAATGTGAATGTTGAGGGCTTCAACCAGAGGCAGTTCTGGTACGGTTGCCTTAACGAACCGCACCAACTCTGTTAACTCAGCCCTTGTAACCTGTACATAATAAGGCTTCAGCAGTGTGGTTAGTGCTTCTGTGTCCTGTGAGACCTCGGTGGGGAAGAAGTTTCGCATGTTACCTTTGAGCCTCGACGTTGCTAGCGTGCGCTGCTGAAGAGGGTCTGTTGGTTTGTTGATTTGTGTTGGCTCTCTGTCGGCTGGGCTGTGGCATCCCGGCAGCGGTGGTTGGTGTCCCGGTGCAGGTGGCAAGTGGCGGCGCAGGGCAGCGGCAGGTACGAGGCAGCTGCAGAAACGAGGGGCTGGCTGCAGAAACGGCGGCTTGGGGCGATGGTGATCGGTGTGTGCGTGGGCTGTAAAAGCGGCGAACGGCAGCGGGAAGCCGCTTTTACCAGATGACCTACAGGCAGGGGACCAACAGGCTTTTCCCTGACGATCCTAAGGTGCTCTGCGGCCCGGGTCTCCGAGTTGCAGGTACGCTCTCGCCCAGGGAGCAGTCTAGTCGTGCGGAATGCCTCCCAGACTCACCGCTTTTGATGTTGCGTTGAACCCTCTCCGCTCTATCCGGTGGCTGCTTTGACCTCTCGGTTTCTTCTTCAACTTCTTTCTTCTCTTCTTCCGTGTACTATCCTAATTTTTGGAGCTCCTAAACTAACTTTACGTTTCTTAGATGCCACTAAGACAACGGGATTATTGACGTCAAAGTTTTTTGCGGTAAAGGCTCCCGTCTCCAAAAATTGAGACGATCCCGGAGCCACCGGCTGATTTCCTGATTCAGGATAAATATCTGGTTTAATATAAGCTAAAAGAGTCCGAGTATGGGCGCCATGTGTAACGACGAGGCCCTTGTATAACAAGGAATGAGTCTGCTCCTCGTAGGTGGTGTGGACAGTTTATTTCAAAATTCCCGCTCTTTATATCCCTGTATCCCATGTGACTCCAGTCAATAGAGTTATATGTGACCGCGTACGTTCTCTTGGGCCCATTGCCCTGGCACATCCCTCGTGCCTTCAGACATGTCTCCCACAGACCTTTATCTCCAGCTGCAGTATAAAGTACGTTCTTCACGTCTGGTCCTGTTCGAACTGGTGCAAGAGCCACGGCATGTGCAGTGTGATAGCCAATAAAGACCAAAGGAGAGATAATTTGCTTATCAAATTATATTTGCAACACTGTAATTACAAACTGCGGTAAACGAAGTCTCAAGTTTCTATAGGTTTCAAGTAATAGTTTCATTTAGTGTTTGTCTTGACTACCTCATGCATATTGATTGTATCATATACATGTATATTCTGCGGGTTTTTGCTAACTGTTTAATGTGTAGGGTTTCTCACGGCTAAAGTTGAGAGTTATCTCTACAACCAGTCATAGATCATGTATTCTTAGACGAACAGGCGCCTAAAGATTTAAAGTTCTACTATATTTACAGCTAAGGCTAAAAGAGTTATCTCTACAGCCAGTCATAATTCATGTATTCTTGGACGAACAGGCGCCTAAAGATTTAAAGTCCTACTATATTTTATTCTTAGGATAGTAAGGAGGTTTTAGGCCTCTTGACCTTGTGAGGGTCTGTTTTATTTCCTTGTGGGGGGGTGTAGTTGAGTTTTGGAATCTATTTGTTCTGTTTTAATGTAGTCACCCATTTGTTTCACGAATCACAATTATTTATATATCACACAAACCATAATGTTATGTTACAATAATTAGTGATATTTTGTTATGTAATAAGAAAAAGAACCGAAAAAGAGAACAGAACTATTTCCCAGCGGCAAGATAGCACATGCGCAGAAAAAGCTGATACGTCAAAAGGATGAAGTGAACAGAGCCGAGCTTGTCCCCTAGCAACAAGATAACGCAGGCGTGAAGCCTCTTGGCAACAGAACAGAGCCTGCGCAGACAGACCTGATGACGTAAAGCAGAGGAATCGGAACAAAAGGAGGGGATTTTAAAAGAGACAAGCAGCTACAAACCTATAAAAGGCAGATTGGAAATTATTGAAGCGTGCCTTGGATGAGCAAGGAAAGCTCATCAAGTCACCCAGCGCTGTATATTTGCTTATTTGATTTTTATATAAATCTATAATAAAACTTTTTACTATGATATTTGAACCTAGTGCTGATTTTACTTATAACATGCAGTCTCTTGCTTGATCTGTTTGAATGCCTGTTGCTGTTCGGGTCACAAAGTGAAGAGGGTTCACAATCTGGCTGTACTCAGGGATGTGCATTCTCCAGAAGCCTGTGGCCCCCAGGAGAGCTTGCGTCTCCTTCTTGTTGGTCGGTGGAGTCATGGTTACAATCTTATTGATGACATCTCTTGGTATCTGGCTTCGTCCATCTTGCCATTTCACCCCTAAGAATTGGATCTCTCTGGCAGGTCCGTTGACCTTCAGCACTTGAAGAATTCAGAAATATATTTCGTCAACTGATGGAGGTGAAAGCTGTAGTTACCCTGTTGGATTCTGGGGCTGTCATATACATGGAACATGCTCCATTGCTGTTATTCCTTCTCACCAGGGTTACAGAGATACCAGTGAGGGTGCCCATTTCCAAACTGTGTGATACAGGACAGCAAAGTGGCAGCTCCACAGCAATACAAACATCCTCAGGAGAACTTCAGAGACCTACTTCTAACGAGCCCCTGAAAATCGTTCCTGTTGCCTCCAAAGACACTTTGCCCACACAGCATGCTGAGGAACCTCAATCCCACCAGGAAGAGAATGAGAAGAAGTTCACTGAAACAAAGGAAACACAGGAGGCTTTTTATGACTTTTGCATCTTTGGAGGTAAATTTGCATCTTTTGCTGTTCTTCTGGTATGACTTTTTGTTTGTGCTCAGAAAAGCATGAGTGCAGTGCCAGAGTTCCACTTAGCTCCTAACCATGACTCCAATAGCTGGTAGGAACTGCATGCTTCCCTGTGGAAGATATTACAGAAACCTGGTTGGTAGAGAGAGGACACATTAAAGATTCTATACCGCTGGTCTCACGCTAAAGCAAGAAAACTATTAGAAGGTCACTGATCAGTGTGTTTGTGAAACTGCTTTGTCTAAGAAACTGCAAGGCCGAATTGTCTGCTGTGAAGCTGTATTGTTTAAGAAACTGCATACGTGATAGAAAAATTAGAGCGACAGGATGGGAAAGGTAGAGAAAGTAGCAAATAGTAAATAAAGTAACTATAGCCATGAGAAAGAGGCAGCATTTGCGCAAATATAACTTAGGTAATTAAGAGCCAATGATGAGCTTGTATTTGGAATATTAATGAGCCCAATTATTAACCTTTATAAGCATGGAGCTTACAGCAATAAAGTTGGATTAGTCATGATCAATACTGTGATCGTGTGATACTTTCCCGTCGTCCACAACAAATGGTGACCCCGACGTGATAATTTAAAGAAACGGGGGAATCCACAGTTGGGATGGCATAGTGTCGGAGCCTTAGCAGCGAGGCTGGTCAAAAAGTCAAATTGAGGAGTGACTTGGACCTGGAACTGGTCAAAAAGTCAGCAGAATTTGCGACTTCGGACCCGGATCAAAAAGTGGGCAACTGCAACTTCAGATCCTTAAAGCGTCACTTGGGACGAGCTCCACCGTACGTGCTGCCGGACCCTGGAGGCTGCAAGAGCGCGCTAAAAATAGGTAAAAAATGGAAAGGGAAGCAGCATATAGTTTATTTTCTGAATTTTTGCAGAAAAAAGGTATTAAAGATATAGATTTAAAAAAGGAATTACCAGGATTGCTTGCTTTTGGGTATGCAAAAGGGTGTTTTATCAACCCGCATACCGTGCATTCTTTAGAAGAGTGGCGAAAGTTTGGAGATAAAATATGTGAGGCCATTCTAGAAGAGGATAAAGTTGCAAAAAAGCTGGGAAAGTTTTGGAAAGTTGTGAATGATACATTGTTACAACATGAGGCAGAGAAACGAGCTGCTGAGCAAGCTCGAGGTATGCAGCAACACAACAGAGACTGGTTCTCTATTTCCCCGACTCCCCCTGCATTTCAATCAGTTATGCTCCCAGCACAGCCGTCTGCCCCCCCTCCTAATGAAAATACGGCTCCCCCTTCTGCAACCCCTCCTGACCCTCCTGCCCCTGCAGAACCTTTAAGCAATAACGCTGATCCATTGCTGGAGCCACCAGCACCCCCTCCTCCTGCTTTAGATGCTGTGATGCCTGTCCCTGGGGCAAGCACTGACCCGGCGGGGGCCATAGCCAAGGAGAGGAGAGATACATGGGCAGCGATTGCTAAACATTGCCTGTCAGAAGAATTGCAGGGGGCAGAGGGCATGGCATTTCCAGTTATTTATAATCAAATGCCAGGGGGAAGGCTAAATGCCACTATAACTCCATTAGATTGGAAACTTTTGGCACAACTGCGGAGCACTGTAAGTGAATTTGGTTTGCATGGAGAACCTGTTAAACAAATGTTAGATTATTTCTGGGCCACTCAACTTTTACTACCCTCAGATCTCCGTTCCATTTCGAGAATGATACTTACAGAACATCAGCAACTTTTGTTTAATGCTTATTGGTAAGCATATGTTAATGAAAGTGTTGCTGTGATCAGGCAACCGGGGGATCCTTTACACGGCGTTACAGCAGACGAACTAATGGGAACAGGTCCATATTCACGAACCGAAGCACAAGTACACATTGGGGCAGATAAAATTAGAGAGGCCATGGACCTTGTAAGGAAAGCATTAAATAGAGTCAAGGAGCCAGGGGGAGTGCCATTATATATGAGCTTAAAACAGGGAAGGAATGAATCTTTTGGTGAATATGTTGACAAGTTAACAGCTGCTATCAAAAAGCTGGGGTCCCAGATTATATGAAGGGGACCATGCTAAAGCAGTGTGTTTTGCAAAATGCTAACTCAATAGTTAAACAAGTAATAAATACATTGGGTCCTTATTGGACTATAGAAGAATTATTAGACAAAGTATTGCAAATACCAACAGGAGAGAATGCATTTTTAGTCAATGCTATTCAGGATTTTACTAAAGGGCTTAAAGAACAGACTCAGGACTTAGTTAAGGAGCTTAAAGAACAAGCTCAAAATTCCCAAATTCAAGTGTTAGCAGCTCTTGCACCCCTCCAGAGAAAGGCTAATAACTCCACAGATGGAAAAACTCGATCAAAGTGTTATCGATGCGGAGCTACTGGACACTTCAGAAGGGAGTGCCGCTTTTACTAATACTGCTGGCTGCTTTATGCATTGTTCCTTGTGCTTTTAAATGCATTCAAAGCATGCTAACAAAGGCAATGAGTGACGTGTTTTTAACATTGTCTAAACAGAGCGGGGGAAGTGTGGAAGATATTACAGAAACCTGGTTGGTAGAGAGAGGACACATTAAAGATTCTATACCGCTGGTCTCACGCTAAAGCAAGAAAACTATTAGAAGGTCACTGATCAGTGTGTTTGTGAAACTGCTTTGTTTAAGAAACTGCAAGGCTGCATTGTCTGCTGTGAAGCTGTATTGTTTAAGAAACTGCATACGTGATAGAAAAATTAGAGCAACAGGATGGGAAAGGTAGAGAAAGTAGCAAATAGTAAATAAAGTAACTATAGCCATGAGAAAGAGGCAGCATTTGCGCAAATATAACTTAGGTAATTGGGAGCCAATGATGAGCTTGTATTTGGAATATTAATGAGCCTAATTATTAACCTTTATAAGCATGGAGCTTACAGCAATAAAGTTGGATTAGTCATGATCAATACTGTGATCGTGTGATACTTTCCCATCGTCCACAACACTTCCCTGGTGCTGTTATTGCTCTAGTTACTCATATCCTAGAAAGGGGTGTGTTGCTGTGGATATTTGGCATTTTTGCAATAGTTCAAGATTGCAAATCAGGCTTTTTGAGCAATAGACACTGAGCTTACACAAGATTTTCAGAAATGTCTGAAGGTGCAGAATCTGACTAGATGCACAACTTTTCCTTGTGGATTTGCCATATAAGTAATAACTCTTATATGGATCATGAGTGTTCCTAAATATTATCGCAGGTTACGGGATTTTGCTTTGGAATGTCTTTTTGTTCAGAGGGGGAGCCAGATGAGCAATTCTGTTGCACAGAAAGTTTGGGGAGTCTCTGTAGAGACAAAATCATGTTTTTCTATGCTCTGGATTTGTGGCAGTGTGTGGGGCAAGGCTTTTCGTGGTATGGGGAAAGCTGGCATTTGCCTGCCGCATTTCTCCATCTTAGGAATGAATTTTGTCTTTCCAACAGAGGTCTCGTGCACTACTGAACAAAATCCCAACAGTTTCCCAGTGCTTGTTATTTCTTCTGGGTTGTTATTTCTTCTGTTTTTCCACATTTTCCTCGAGTAAAGTCCCTTAATTTTGAATTTACGATTGCTGAGAGAGAGGAGTTTGGTCTACCTCGTAACTCATCCTCTTTAGCAAACATTCCAGTCTCATCAGATTGAGACAGTTTGGAAGGATTTCCTAGAACTTGGTTGGATTTCAGGGGGTTTTGAAGGACTTGCATGGATTTTCAGGGTTTTTTTACAGGATTTGGGCAGATTTTCCTGGATTTGGGGCAGTTTCGGGGGATGTTTTGGTGCTTTGCTCACCGTACTCTGGAGCACAGGTTGCTCTCCCGCCGTTCGCGCTCCCTGAGCTCTCTGTGGAGGTTCTCCCAGGTCTCCTTGAGCTCCCTCTGGAGCTGCTCCTGGGACTCCTGGAGCTCCCTCTGGAGCTGCTCCCGGGACTCCTTGAGCTCCCTCTGGAGTTGCTCCCGGGACTCCTTGAGCTCCCTCTGGAGCTGCTCCCGGGACTCCTTGAGCTCCCTCTGGAGTTGCTCCTGGGACTCCAGGTGAGTGGAGCAAAGCACCGAAACATCCCCTGAAACAGCCCCAAATCCAGCAAAATCCGCCCAAATCCCATAAAAAACGCCATCAAAATCCATCTGTCCTTTAAAATCCCCCTGAAATCCGCCCAAATCCTTTAAAAAACCCTCTCAAAATCCATCCAAATCCTTCCAAATCCCCCTGAAATCCACTCAAAATCCCAGAAAATTCTTCACAACTGAGCTGAAATCCATTGAAATGGAGCAAAATCCTTCCAAATCCATCCAAATCCTTTAGAATCGCCCTGAAATCCAACCCAATCGCTGCCACCCTCAGATTTTCCTGCCTTTTTTCTCCACTTTGGCGCCCCCTGGTGGATTCCGCACCACAAAGCACCAAAACGGCTCCGGATTATCCTGATTTTTTTTCTCCCCTCCCCGTAAGTGTGAGGGGGGGAAAAGAGACTATTTTTGAGGGAAAAAATTACATTCTTGAGGGGGAAAAAAATGATGCTTTTTAGAGGAAAAAAATGACATTTTTGAGGGGGAAAAATGATGTTTTTGTGGGGGGAAAAAATATTTTTGAGGGCGAAAAGGGATTTTTGAGGTGAAAAAGGGATTTTTGAGGTGAAAAAACAACATTTTTGAGGGGAAACCTCCCTAAGATCCTGCTTTATGGTGAACTTGCCACCGGCTGCCGCAAGAGAGGAGCCCCGAAGAGGAGATACAAGGACTGCCTGAAACAACATCTCAACCCTGGCCATATCGATCATCATAACTGGTCTGCTCTGGCCTCCAATCGGGAGGTCTGGAGACACCCCATCTATAACGCTGCTGATGCCTTTGAGAGCGCACGCAGGATCACCCTTGAGGAGAAAAGACAACGAAAGAATCGTGCCTTGCAGAATTTACCACCTAAGGAGTCTTTCTGCTGTGCCTTTTGCAACCCATCTTGTCTATCTCGTATTGGCCTCTTTAGCCACCAGCGTGCTTGTAGCAAATGTGGGTAGAGCCCTTCCCAAATCTTTGTTGGTGAAGCCCAGCCACGAATACGAAAGGGCTGTTATTTCTTCTTTTCTTCCACACTTCCTCGATTAAAGCCCCCTTAAGTTTTGAATTTACAGTTGCTGAGAGAGAGAGAGTTTGGTCCGTCTCATAACTCATCCTCTTTAACAAACATTCCAGTTTCTTCAAACTGAGACAAATCCCTATAGCCTCGCTCTGGAACGTCACAGAACAAAGGGAGCTCCAAGGAAATGTCCCGAAAGGCGGGAATGGGACTCGGGGAATTGTTGCAGCTGCTCCTCGACGACTCCAGGAGCAGAGGGCCGCGAGCAGAGCTGGATCCTCCTGTGCTGGGCTGCAGAGAACTTCCCAGGAGAAGCTGTGTGGAGGTGGCACAGCCCAGAGCGGGAGAGCTGCAGGCACGGAGCATTCCCTGGGTTTTTGCTCTGTATTCCAAGGCTGGAGCAGGGATCACTGCAGGGAGCAATCCTGAGGCTCCTCCAAGGATGTCGCTGCTCACCTGCGAGGGACGTGAGGAGGGACAGCTGTGAGTTGTACCTGTGTTTGGATGATGGCAAACATTTCCAACTGGGGGGACATTGGGGGACACTGGGGACATTGGGGGACATTGGGGGGACATTGGGGGGACATTGGGGGGACATTTGGGGACATTGGGGACATTGGGGGACATTGGGGGACATTGGGGTGGGGACATTGGGGGACATTGGGGGGATATTGGGGGGACATTGGGGGAACATTGGGGCAGATTGGGGGGACATTCGGGACAATGGGGGGACATTGGGGGACATTGGGGACATTGGGGGGACATTTGGGACAATGGGGGGACATGGGGGGACATTGGGGACATTGGGGGGACATTGAGGACATTGGGGGGACATTGGAGGGATATTGGGGGAACATTGGGGCAGATTGGGGGGACATTCGGGACAATGTGGGGACATTGGGGACATTGGGGGGACATTGAGGACATTGGGGGGACATTGGAGGGATATTGGGGGAACATTGGGGCAGATTGGGGGGACATTCGGGACAATGTGGGGACATTGGGGACATTGGGGGACATTGGGGACATTGGGGGGACACTGGGGGGACATTGGGGACATTAGGGGAACATTGGGGCAGGTTGGGGGGACTTTGGGGGGACATTGGGGGGACATTGGAGGACATTGGGGGGACATTGGGGACATTGGGGACATTGGGAAAAGGGACATTTTTGAGGGGAAAAAACATTTTTGAGGGGAAAAAGGGCCATTTTTGAGAGGAGAAAAAAAGGATTTTTGAGGGGGAAAAAATGATACTTTTGAAAAGGAAAAAAAGACATTTTTGAGGGGAAAAACAACGTTTTTGCAGGGGGAAAAAGGGATTTTTGAGGGGAAAACCCAACATTTTTGAGGGGGGAAAACTGGGATTTTTGAGGGGAAAAAGGGCCATTTTTGAGAGGGAAAAAAGGGATTTTTGAGGGAAAAAATGACATTTTTGAAGGTAAAAAAGGGATTTTTGAGGGGAAAAAGGGCATTTTTGGGTGCAGCCCTTCTCACCTCGTCGGGCTGGCTGACAATGAGTGTTGTGGAGTTCTGCGGGGAGAAGTGCAGGTGGTGCAGCCCCCGCTGCCGCTCCGACTCCTCCGGCAGCACGGACCGCACACGGCAGAACACGGGGATGTTGTCCTGGAAAACGGGGAAAAAAATAGGATTTAGGGAAAGTTTAGGGGGGGTTCCCCTCATAAAATACCCCCCTCTGCCCCGGACCCACTTTGGGCTCCTGGGTGTCATTGTGGAGGCGGCGTCGCTCCATCTCCAGATGGTGGATCTGTTCTTCCTGCTGATCCCGGAGGGATTTTTGCAATCTTTGCACCTCCTGGAGAGCGGCCATCCGGTCCTTCTGCAGGTGGAGATGGTCCTCGACCCGCCGCCGATGAGCCTGGGGAGGAACGGGGGGGAAATGGCACCAAAAGGGAAAAAACCAGCGGAATCAGAGCAAAATTCCCAAGGTTTTCCTGACTTTTCCCAAATTTTGAGGTGCCACAAAGCAGATTTTGATGCCAAAATGGCAGAATGGGTAAAAAAGTGCCATTTTTTCCAGATTTTTGAGGCACCTCCTGAGGGATTTTGATGCCAAAAGCAGCACAATTGGTGAAAATTCCAAATTTTTTTCTCGGTTTTTCCGCATCCTCGGAGGGATTTTTGGCCGAAAAATCATGAAATTGGTAAAAATTCCCATTTTTTGAGAATTTTGAGGTGCCCCTCCAAGGGATTTTGGGTGGAAAATTCCCTTTTTTTCTTCCTTTCCCAAATTCTGCGGCGCTCCCTGAGAGATTTCAATGCCACAAAGCTCAAAATCGGTGCAACCCCCCATTGTCCCACCTTTTTTTTTTTGGTACCACTGGTGGATTTCGGGCACAAAACCGCCAGACCTGGTGCAAATTCCTCATTTTTCCCAATCTTTCCCGATTTTTTGGGATGGGCTTTTGATGCCAAAAAGAAAGCCGAAATCAGAACAAATCCCCCATTTTTTCCCCATTTTTCCCAAATTCTGAGGTGTTTTCGGTTCAAAAACCAGCAACACTGGTGCGAATTCCCATTTCTTGCCTTTTTTCCTTGACTCTTCCCATGTTTTCGGGCCCCCCATGAGGAATTTTGGGCTCAAAAGATCGGGAATTGCTGCCACCCTCAGATTTTCCCGCCTTTTTTTTCCTCCGCGTTGGCGCCCCCTGGCGGATTTCGCCCCACAAAGCACCCAAACGGCTCCGGATTTCCCCGGTATTTTCCCCGTAAGTTTTTGGGAATTCCAGGCCCCCCGCCAACCTCTGTGTTCTCCGAGATGTTTGAGAGCTCTTCCTCACGAGCTCTGGTCTCATTCTGTCGCTGCTCCTCCTCCCGCAGACGCCGCTCCAGTTCCGACTCCAGGGAGCTGCGGGAAAGTCCCAGAATTTCTCCCTGAATCCTCCCCAAATTCCCATCAAACCTCTTCCCAAAGCCCCCCCCCAAAAGTCCCGAACCCCCCGGAATTCCCAGCTCCCCCTTAGAATTCCAAAATTCTTCCCAAATCCTCCCTCTGATCCCCCAAATGCCCTGAATTTTCCTGAATTTCCCCCTGAATTTTCCTGAATTTCCCCCTGAATTCCCACCAAATCCCCACCAAATCCCTTCCCAAACCCCCCTCAGAATTCCCAAATCCTCCCTCTGACCCCCCAAATGCCTGGAATTTCCCCCTGAATCCCCCCAGATTCCATGGATTTCCCCCCAAATTCCCTGGGTGTCTCTGAATTTCCACCCAAATGCCCCCAAATCTCCTGAATTTCCCCCCAAATTGGAATTCCCAAACCTCGAGGGGCTTGGGGGATTTGAAGGCAATTTGGAGGGAATTGATGCGATTTTGGAGGGGGCTTTGTGGGGAATTGGGGAATTTGTCAAATGGTTTTGGGGAATTTCTGTGGGGATCCTTGAGAGAGTCTCAGAAAATTCCCATGTTGAGGGATTTTGAGGAAATCTCTGGAATTTGGGGCGATTTGGGGAAATTGTGGAGAAGTTGGAGGGAATTGGGGAATTTTTGGAAGGTTTTTGGGGGAAATTCTGTGGGATCTTGAGGGGTTTGGGGTTGACTTGCGTGGACTTGAGGTCAATTTTTGTGGATTTTCAGAAGGTTTTGAGGGATTCTTGATGGAATTTGAGGGGGTTTGGGGGGATTTCAGGGGAATTTTGGTGGTTCCCTCACCCCACTCGGAGGCAGCTTTCCCACAACTCCGGTTGGAGGGGAATTTTCAGTGGATCTTTGACAGATTTGGAGTGGGTTTGGAAGGATTTTTGCTCCATTTCAATGGATTTCAGATCAGTTCTGAAGGATTTCCTGAGATTTTGAGTGGATTTCAGGGGGATTTATAGAGACTTGGATGGATTTTGATGGCGTTTTTTACAGGATTTGGGCAGATTTTGCTGGATTTGGGGCAGTTTTGGGGGATGTTTCGGTGCTTTGCTCACCGTACTCTGGAGCTCAGGGTGCTCTCTCTCCTCTCCCGCTCCCTGAGCTCCTGATGTAGAGTCTCTGTGGACTCCTTGAGCTGCTCCCTGGACTCCTGAAGTAGCTGGTTCTTTTGCTCCAAGCTACGTTTTTCTCTCTGGACCTTCCGGAGTCGCTTCTGGGCCTGGCGCAGCTTTTCCCGGAGCTCCCACATCTGCACCCAGAAGTCCCAGGGCAAGGGTTTGGGGGGGCACAGGGGGCTCCTGGGGGGACACCTGGGGTTGGGGACATCAGGAACGGGGTTTGGGGACAGTGAGGAGGGGTTTGGGGGCATCAGAGATGGGTTTGGGGGCATCAGAGAGTGGTTTGGGGACACCGTGGGGGTCTCAGGCCTCACCCGCTCCTGGTGCAGCTGCAACCGATGTCTTCTGCGGGGTACCTGGGGGACAGGGGACATTTGGGGGAATTTGGGGACATATGGGGGGTTTTTCAGGTCCTACCTGCAGTCGTAGGACTGTGTATATTCTGGGGGGTACCGGGGGGAGAGGGGACATTTTGGGGAGGCTGAACTCCCTCTGGAGCTGCTCCCGGGACTCCTTGAGCTCCCTCTGGAACTGCTCCCTGTACTCCTTGAGCATCTGGTTCTGCCTTTCCAGGCCCCGTTTCTCTCTCTGCAGCTTCCGGAGCTGCTTCAGGGCCTGGTCCAGCTTGTCCCGGAGCTCCCGTGACTGCGCCCACAGGATGAGGCCAGAGCTTGGGAGCGAACGCTGTTGGAAACCTGGAAAACGCAGAGGTTTGCGGGGGGAGGGGAGAAAAAAAATTGGGATAGTCCGGAGCCAGTTCCTCCCTGATGTCCCCGAACCCCTCCTCACTGTCCCCAAACCCCGTTCCTGATGTCCCCAACCCCGGGTGTCCCCCCAGGAGCCCCCCGTGCCCCCCCCAAACGCTTGCCCTGGGACCTGTGGCTGCAGTCGCAGGAGCTCCGGGACAAGCTGGTCCAAGCCTGGGAGTGGCTCCGGAAGGTGCAAACAGAGAAACGGGGCCTGGAGTGTGAGAATTGGGAGCTCAACAAGTGCTGGGAGCAGCTCCAGAGGGAGCTCAAGGAGTCCCAGGAGTAGCTCCAGAGGGAGCTCAAGGAGTGTCAGGAGCAGCTCCAGAGGGAGTTCAAGGAGTCCCCGGAGCAGATCCAGATATAGAGGATTGGCTAGAAATGCGAGGACATATGAACATGGCTAAGGCTATGGATGAGCTGCTAAAGTATAAGACGCAGTCTGACTAGGCCCATGAGAAAGTCTGAGATAGCAGGGCGGTGAGAAAGCGGCAGCGTCCTTGGGTATTCTAAATTGAGCTGAAAAACAGGAGCTAGGCATTACCAAAACAAAGACACTTAACGAGCCACCTGTGTAAACAATGGAAAGCAGTTAAGATGATATCACCACCTAACTGAGTACCAGTAATGAGCCTAATCTTTGTAATATTCATGAACCTATTATAGAGTGTATATTAAGCTGCTGTCAATCTACAATAAACGAAGTTCCTGGATTCTCACATTGAGGTGTCTAGAGCTTTCCGTTGCGACATCCAGAGGGAGCTCAAGGAGTCCCGGGAGCAGCTCCAGAGGGAGCTCGAGGAGTCCCAGGAGCAGCTCCAGAGGGAGCTCAAGGAGTCCCGGGAGCAGCTCCAGAGGGAGCTCAAGGAGTCCCGGGAGCAGCTCCAGAGGGAGCTCAAGGAGTCCTGGGAGCAGCTCCAGAAAACCTTTGGAAAACCGGTACTAAAACCGCCTCAGTCAGTCTGAAAGCCTGGGAATTCGGCCTCCCCACCCCCAAAATCCCCCCCAGAATTCCCAAAATCCCCCAAATCCCCCTCCCCCACCCTTAAAATTCCCTCCCCTGGAACTCCCAAAACTGGCAGAAAACCAGGACTAAAACCGCCTCAGTCATCCCGACATCCTGGGAATTCCGGCCCCTAAAAATCTCAGAATCCCAGGTTTGGGGTTTTTTTGGGAATTACCTCCCAACCTTTCCCCTTCAGGTCGTGGGTGCTCTGGAAGAGGTGTCGGACGGCCCTCGGGATCATCCCGCGGGATTCGGGATCTCCGGGCGGTTCCAGTCCTTCCATGGTGAATGTCTTCCCACTTCCAGTCTGCCCGTAGGCGAAGATGCAGACGGGATACCCATCCAGGGCAGACTGGGAATGGGAATGCACGGAATGCTGAGAGGAGTGGGAATTCTGGGAAATAAATAGGAATTTGGGGGGAAAAAAAGGATTTGGGGGGGAAAAGGGGATGTTTTGGAGGAAAAGGGGGAGTTGGAGGGGTGGAAAAAAGAGGGGCAGAGGCAAAAAAGGACATTTTTGCCCAAAAAAGGCCTTTTTCTGCTGCAAAAGGACTTGGTTGGATTTCAGGGGGTTTTGAAGGACTTGCATGGATTTTCAGGGATTTTTTAAGGGATTGGGTAGATTTTGCTGGATTCTGGGCAGTTTTGGGGGATGTTTTGGTGCTTTGCTCACCGCACTCTGGAGATGACGTCACTCTCCTGCTGTTTCCACTCCTTGAGCTCCCTCTGGAGCTGCTCCTGGCACACACAGAGCTCCCTTTGGAGTTGCTCCTGAGGGAGCTCAGAGAGTGCCAGGAGCAGCTCCAGAGGGAGCTCAGAGAGTGCCGGGAGCAGCTCCAGAGGGAGCTCAAGGAGTCCCGGGAGCAGATCCAGAAGGAGCTGAAGGAGTCCCGGGAGCAGCTCCAGAGGGAGCTCCTGGAGTCCCTGGAGCAGCTCCAGAGGGAGCTCAAGGAGTCCTGGGAGCAGCTCCAGAGGGAGTTCAAGGAGTCCCAGGAGCAGCTCCAGAGGGAGCTCAAGGAGTCCCGGGAGCAGCTCCAGAGGGAGCTCAGTGAGCGCCGGATTGAGTCAGACAACGGGACTCATTTCAAGAACAGCCACTTGGGCACAGGAGCATGGGATTGAATGGGTCTATCACATTCCATATCTGGCACCTGCTGCAGGAAAAGTAGAAAGGTGTAATGGACTGTTGAAGACAACCCTAAAGGCACTAGGTGAGGGAACTTACAAAAATTGGGATAAGAACTTAGCCAAGGCCACCTGGCTCGTCAACACTAGAGGCTCTGTCAACCGAGCTGGTCCTGTCCAAGCAGAATCCCTCCACACTGGAGATGGAGACAAAGTTCCAGCCATCCATCTCAAAGGTATGTTAGGTAAGGCCCTTTGGATCACTCCTCCCTCAGGCCAAGACAAACCCAGTCGTGGGATTGGTTTTGCTCAAGGGCCCAGAAATACCTGGTGGGTTATGAGGAAGGATGGAGAGATCCAATGTGTCCCTCAAGGAAACCCAGCCCTGGGGAAAAACTAATTCTGTGCCCTAAGTTGTGTTTTACAGGAGACCAGACACCAGATGGAAAAGACCCGAACAAAGCGATACCGGTATCCAAGGATGTCCGATGATGAGACAGCCCTAAACCCCCAAATTTCCCTCAAAATCCTCCCTGAATCCAAAAATTCTCCCCTGAATCCCCAAATTCCTCCCTGAATCCCAAATTTCCCCTCCCCAGGGGGAGAGGGGAAATTGGAGACATGTTAGTAACCATTTTCCCCCTGGAGGAGAATTTTGGGGAATCCATCAATTCCCTGTGCTTCGCCAGCAAGGTGGGAGTGGGATTTGGGGGGATTTGGGGGAACATGAGGGATTTGGGGGGGAATCGGGGGGACATCAGGGATTTGGGGGAACATGAGGGATTTGAGAAGACATGAGGGATTTGGGGGGATTTGGGGGAACATGAGGGATTTGAGGGGATTTGGGGGAATGAGGGATTTGGGGGGAAGTTGGGGGGGTATGAGGGATTTGGGGGGGTTTGGGGGTCTCTGCTGGATTTTGGGGGGTCACAGGAGGGTTTGGGGGGTCCTGGGGGAGTTTTCGGGGGGATCTGAGGAGGTTTGGAACATGTCACAGGACAAAGGGAGCTCCAAGGAAACGTCCCGAAAGGCGGGAATGGGACTCGGGGAATTGTTGCAGCTGCTCCTCGACGACTCCAGGAGCAGAGGGCCGCGAGCAGAGCTGGATCCTCCTGTGCTGGGCTGCAGAGAACTTCCCAGGAGAAGCTGTGTGGAGGTGGCACAGCCCAGAGCGGGAGAGCTGCAGGCACGGAGCATTCCCTGGGTTTTTGCTCTGTATTCCAAGGCTGGAGCAGGGATCACTGCAGGGAGCAATCCTGAGGCTCCTCCAAGGCTGTCGCTGCTGACCTGCGAGGGACGTGAGGAGGGACAGCTGTGAGTTGTACCTGTGTTTGGATGATGGCAAACATTTCCAACTGGGGGGACATTGGGGACATTGGGGACATTGGGGGGATATTGAGGGGACATTGGGGGGACATTGGGGGACATTGGGGGACATTGGGGGGACATTGGGGGGACATAGGAGGGACATTGGAGGGACATTGGGGGGACATTGGGGACATTGGGGACATTGGGGGGACATTGGGGACATTGGGGACACATTGGGGACACATTGGGGACATTGGGGAACATTGGTGGGACCTGGGGGGGACATTGGTGGACATTGGGGACATCGGGGAGGAACATCGGGGGGACATTCGGTGGGGACATCGGGGGGACATTGGGGACATGGGGGGACATTGGGGGACATTGGGGACACCTTGGGGACATTGGGGACATCGGAGGACCTTGGGGACATAGGAGGGACATTGGAGGGACATTGGGGGGACATTGGGGACATTGGGGACATTGGGGGGACATTGGGGACATTGGGGACACATTGGGGACACATTGGGGACATTGGGGGGGTCAGGGGTCATTTTCAGGGGGTCAAAGGTCACCTGCTGGTAGGTGTTGGTGGCAATGATTGGCCGCAGGATGGGGGGCGGGGCCAGCGGGTCCCCAGGGGCGGGGCCTGGAGCCCCCAAAACCTCCTGCTCGAACCTGGGGGGGGAGGGGCACCGGTGACACCCCCCCAGTGACACCAGTGACCCTCCCAGTGCTCCCAGTAACACCCCAGTGACCCCCCAGCACCCTCCCAGTGCTCCCAGTAACACCCCAGTGACCCCCAGCACCCTCCCAGTGCTCCCAGTAACACCCCAGTGACCCCCCAGCACCCTCCCAGTGCTCCCAGTGACACCCAGTGACCCCCCAGCACCCTCCCAGTGCTCCCAGTAACACCCAGGGCCCTCCCAATAACACCCCCATCACCAAGCCCCTGGCCCCGCCCACATGGCCACTGGGAAACCAAGCACCGCCCACCCCAACCCCTTAGACCCCTCCCCTGTTGCCATAGGAAACCAAACTCCTCCCACTGCCCCAAACCCCACCCCATTGCCATGGACACCCTTAAACCCCGCCCACTGCCCCAAGTCCCACCCACTGTCGCCATTAACCTCCAAGCCCCGCCCACAATCATTAACACCCCAAAGCTCCTCCTGCCTCTAAGCCCCACCCACCAGAGCGACCCCACCTCTGTTGCCATGGCCACACTCAGGCTCCACCCACTGCCCAAGCTCCGCCCCCGTTGCCATGGCCACCCCAAGCCCCGCCCCCGTTCCCATGGCACTCCTCCCCTCCCTGCAGCCCCGGCCCCGCCCCCGTTGCCATGGCCACAAAGCCCCGCCCCTTCCCCCGCTCCTCACAGCGCCATCTCGGCCTCCATCTCCTTCAGCCGCTCCTCGCCGCTCTTCGCCGCCGCTCCGCCTCCCCCCGCGCCAAATCCTCTGCAAAGGGAGGCTCGTCCTCTGGGGAACCGCGGGGCTCAACACCAGGGCAGCAGCAGCAGCAAAGGGACTCTGCCAACTGCTGGCACGGGGGGGAGGGGGGCACTGCAGGCCACAGGGGGAAGAAACCCCACACTTGCTCTAATCTAACACACCTCAAAAGAGACCTGGCAGGAGTTAGGGACTTTCAAACCCAGAAGAGGATTTCGAAGGAGTAGCAGCTTCCCTGGCAGGGCCTGCACAGTACCAGGGCTGTGCCCACCCCTGCCCCTGATGGGGATCAGCCATCTCCAGCATGGCCCAGCAAATAGAACTCACAAAGACCACGAGAGCAAAGAAAAAGGCAATTGAGTTCTCTGACGGTTAATAGCCTTCCTTCACTCTGCCTTGTCTTTACCTTTACCTAGTGTTTTAAATTCAGTTAACTACACAGAACTGTCAGACAAAGCCAACTCCTTAACCCAAGGGAAATAAATCACGTGGCACCAGAATATCGAACCCTCCTTGCAAAAAACCCTCAAACCCTCTTTTGCTGAGCCTAAAAGGTGACGGATAATTAGTAGGTAAGATCCCAGCTATTCCCACTTGTTATGCAAGCAGCATCCTTTAAGTTGTAGTTTAGAGAGCAAGTCATTCCTGTCTGGGATCAATAAAACAACCCGCTGCAGTTTGTTGCTCAGGACACGGGAGCAGCATCAGCCTGGGGAAGGCGAAAGGAGCTTCAGCTCCAGCCGCGTTAGCCAGCAAAAAGTTGTGCGCGCGTCTGTGCCAGCCTGGCGGGAGCATCCCTGCGCGTGCAGGGAGGGAGGGATGGAGGGAGCGAAGGATGCTCCCGGTCCCGCCGCTCCCGCTCCCCGTGCCCGGGGGCAACGCCCCGACCCCCGCCCGGGCCGACTCTGCGGACCCCGCGCCCAGCCCCGCACAGAGCTCCGCCCGGCCAGGAGCCGCGGGGGCACTGCGGGGAGCCCGGCGGGGCAGGCACCGCGTCCGCCCGGCCCCGCATCCCCGCCGGCTCCCGCAGCGCGGCCGCGCTCTCCTTCCCCCGAACCGCAGCCTTTCCTAATTTCCTTAGTTATTCCTATTTTCTTTCCCCTTTCTAACCCCCCCTGCCTGCTCCCGGTGCCGAGCCGCGCTCACCTGTGCGGGCGGGGGGGACATGCCCTGCCCTGCCCTGCCCTGCCCGGGGCGGCTCCCGCAGCCCCGCGGTGCTCCCGGTGTTCCCGCAGCTCCCGCAGCCCCGCGGAGCTCCCTTCGCTGCCCCTTCGCTGCCCCTTCTCTGCCCCTTCGCTGTCCCTTCACTGCCCCTTCGCTGCCCCTTCGCTGTCCCTTCGCTGTCCCTTCGCTGCCCCTTCGATGCCCCTTCGATGCCCCGCCGGAGCCCCGCCGGGCCCCGGGGCAGCGCTCGGTGCCCGCCCCCTGCCCCGTTCGTGATCCCGCAGCCCAGGTGCTGCTCCTCCCGCACCTGCGGGATCCTCCGCGGCAGCCCCGAGCCTGTTCCCGTCCCGCTCCCCGCCTTTCCCGCATCCTCGCCCGCTCCCGCTCCCGCTGACGGCAGACCTTGCAGTCCCAAATTACCGCTCGCGGCTTTTTGCCCCTCCGCTTTTAATCCCAAATTTGCCCTAATTGTCTCGCTCTTCCAAAGGAACCTTTCTCCTCACCCGCCTTCTCGCTCAGCCCTTTGCATCCACCTGCTGCTTTCCTTCCCTTCCTCATCCTCCTCGGCCGAGAAATGAGTGTCTCGTGCAGGGAGACGAGGAGCCGGAGAGCGGAGCACCCCTGGGGACCAGCTCTGCCGCTTCCGAGCCCTTTTGGCACCCCTGTGCCCAGAGATGCTCCCAAACCTTCCGCAGGATCCCTCCTCAGTGGCTTTACTTGCTACCACAACCAACTGATGAGCCCCCAACTGCTTTCAGAGTCTGAGTTTAGGCTGAATCAGCAGCACAGTGGAAAGGCACAAAGAAAAGAAAAAGAAAGGTATTCAGAAGTGAGGCTGGGACCTACCTGTCGTGGTTGGGACGGATACGAAGCAGCAGCAGCAGCCACGAGCTGCAGTTTACAGCCTCTTAAATACAGCTCTTCAGGCACACGTCTACCACACAGATAGGTCCATTTCAACACACAAACTACAATTCTTACAGCCAATAGGTGGATTTTAGTTGCACTTTCTCAGTTCTACTTTCTCACAACATTTCTGTGCACCTGTCCCTGTTTTCCTCTGATGTTTATATTTTTCTCAGTCACTCTGTTCAAAACAAGTCCTCGTTCCCATGAGACAGTATCCTTGTTCTCACAGGAATAGTGGCCTTGTTCTCTGGATGTTTTTCTCCTTTTCTCAGGGTGCCTGCTGTCAGGACTAGGGCCTTTATTCTCAGTCAGTTTTTCGTTCTATACCAGGGGTCCCGGCCCAGCCGGGATTCCCCACACCTACCTGTGCCCCTGTCCTGAAATTCTGTCCTGGGAAAGGCTTTTAAATGCCTGTGCAACAAAAAATGCCTTCCAGTGCAAAGAGGGTATTCAGTCTTAACTGTGCCTCCCCTGCTGCAGCTCTTCCCTGAAGCCCTGAGGTGTCCTGGGCCCAGCGAGCCAGGAATAATTCCCCCTTGGGTTGCCAGTCCAGCTCTACCTGAGACACTTTCATCTGCTCAGTCCCACCCACCTGTCCATTGTTGGATGTCACTCAGGAGCCCAACTCTTGGCTCCCTGTGCATCTCCAGGATGGACTTGCACAGCCAACCTCTCTAGCTGGGTGGCAGGAGGGCCTGCCCTGATAAGGCCTAAAATGCCATCAGACAATGCCAACAGTGCCAGCTCTCCTGCCAGCTGTCTGTGAGATCTGCCAGTTACTGGTGCCACCATGGGGATGGGTTTGGTGTTGGATGATGCTCAAACCAGCCTGGTTCACCCAACTGCAAACACACATCCTGCTTTTGGAAGTTGGGTGGGACAGAGAAGCTGGGAACTGGCCTGTCCATTTGTGAGGAGCAGTCAGTCCCTTTATACTAGAGAAGTCCAGTCCCCTTTCATCCAGGCAGGTGCTGCAGGGTCACAATGTCCCCTTTATTCCAGGAGGTTCTGCCATGTCCCAGGGTTCCTTTGCTTCCATGGGGTTCCACAGGGCCAAAACTCCCTGCTCCTTATCCTTCCAAAATTCTTGGGCCCATTCTCTCCCTGCCTGGGACGGAGCCCCATTGTGTTTGTGCAGGAATGGATCCATGGCCATCCTGCCACTGCGCCAATTGAATGCTGCACAAACGTCACTGCAGGCCCGACCCTGGATGCAGGAACAGCCTGGGAACTCCAGGCCTGCTCCCATTCAGCAGAGCCAGTCGGGGTCCCAAAGAGCACAATGGCTTGACTGCAACCCCTGCAGGTCTCTGGCATTGCTGGGGACAAATGCAGGAACTGCCAGGAGCTCTGCAGAGCCCTGACAGTGCCACTGCAATCCCAAGCTGCATTGCCCGGGGCAACCCTCAGCACAGCCAAGGCCACAACCCTTCCTGAAAGGTGTCCCTTCTGGGCAGGGCCAGGGGGACAAACCCCTCCATCTGTCCCTGCACATGTTGGGTCCAATTCTCAGCCCCCACTTAGGGACAAAGTCAGGCTACACTGGGTGTTTAGCTTTGCATTTCCTTCACTCTTTTGTGCTTCCAACACACACACACCCCAGTCTGGGCAGAGTCTGGCCCCCCAAAGAACACAAGACCTGACTAGTTGTGGCTCCTGCTGCTGTGGCTAGAACTTGGGCCCCATGGTGCAGTGGTGAGCATGCCAGAGCAGTGCTGAAAATACAAGAATATTCCTGGCTAAGCACTTAGAAATAGAAAACATTATTTATACCACTGGTAAAGACATAGTGAACATTTAGAGTCCTTCACAGCTCTGTACTTGGTCTCATTTAAAAGACCTGATAGAACTGGAAAAGGTGGAGAGGTTGACAAAATATATCTGGAGCTATCGAACAGTTTATGAAATGAGATTCATTACATCAGGATTTTTCTCACAGGATAAGAAAACTGAGGGAGAAATGCTAAAGTCCTGAAAAATACAAATAATGTAGAGAACAGAATGATTATCACTCTGCTAAAGGACACCCCGTAAAAATAACAAGCCCCAGACTTCCATTAGCAAGGAGATGCATTTTCCCATCAGTACAACACCCCTGGGAAATTCCCTGTCCTGGGGAACGTTGGGGTTCTGTGATGAGTGAGAAAAGGCCACAGAAGGTTCATGCAGGGGGTGTTTCAGTGCAGGACTTCTCATGCAAATCCAGGTTCACACACACTCCTGGATGACACTGGATAAAAAGCACCTTAAAAACATAAACAGGTAAACACGATTCCACCATCACATGAAAATTCTATGGACCTCTCATCAAACTGCTTTTAGGAGAAATTCTTCCACAGGCTGCAGTAGTCAGAGAGACACAGATGTTCACAAATTGTCGCTGGAACAAGATATGTGCAAGTACAAACACTGCCAGCTTTGAAACCATTCATGTAACAAAGCAAAAGCAATATAAGCTTTCTATTCTCAGCAATTAAGCTAACAGTGAGAGAAGCTTAAAACAACATAAAATAGAAAGTAACAAAAGAAACACAATAATTACAATCTATGCACGTGTTTCTGTACCACCTTTAGTGCAAGTTGGGTTTCAGTTGTGTCTGAAGGCCTTTATCTGCTCACTCTTGGTCTGGGGTATTCCATTTGCAGTTGAGACATTTGTCTGCTCCTGCATAAAAGTTGTTCTCGTGGCTTCTCAGCTTGAATGTTGGTGGTACAGCCCCCAGGTCTGCTTGCTGGACCAGACTGTCTGTGAACAGTTCACTTGGGACACATCCTTAGTTTACATTTCAAACAAAACAGTGTTCCCCCCTTCCTGAGTGTTCTTTCACAGGCTGTGAGCCTGGGACAGTTTTAAAAGCCAGGGGATGCAGGGGGCAGTTGAGAGTTTCTTTTCCAGTTTCGTTCATTGGGGACAAATCAGTTCCTTTCCCTTTAGACTCAGAGAGCTGCCCCAGTTTTCAAAGCATCCCCTTATTACCTCATGCCATGGATTGCACCGGCGGGTTTGGGGGTTGTGTTGGCCGGGAATTTACACTGATTTTGTCTTTCCCTTCCCCCCTTTCGGTCTTCCCCCCTTATTCCTGACTCCATTTTGTTGTCCAGGCCCTGATGCGGCTGTTCCCCAAACAATCCGGGCCTTGCCTTGACAAGAGACTAAACATTCCTGCTGGATTGGGGGGTGGGACTGATACAGGGAGCACAGAATGGGGTAAGAGGGTTAAGGGATGTGTAAACAAGGGTGTTATTACAGGGAAAGGGATGGGAGGGAGATGCTGCTTTTAGAGTCTACTCCCACTACTTATAAAACTTATAAGGCTTACAAGTATTAGAAAAATAAAAAAAACCTATTAGGGGCTTAAGGCATCACTGGAAAGAAATTCTTCCTGATGTCCAACCTAAACCTGCCCTGGCTCAGTTCAGACACGACAAAGAAAACCAGCAGTGCCTGCAAAACTAAAGGGGAAAAACTCCCAGACAGAGCGAGATCTGGGTCGTGACTGAGCCTCACAAAACACCTCCATTTTCGATCTCCAAAGTGCCCCAGAACTGCTGGGAACAGGAAGGGCTGTAGGGCTTGTCTGTCAGGCTGGTTCAGAAATATCCCCGATGGGAAAAGGATCTGAAAAACAAAACTGGCAAACATTAATTATTCTTGCTGGGTGGAATGGCTACACTTGATTAGCAGCTTCTCCCAGTGACCTCCCAGTGCCCTCCCAGTGCTCCCAGTAACCCCTCAGTGACCTCCCAGTGCTCCCAGGAACTCTCAAACCCCCCCTGGACCCCCAAAACCCCCCAGAGACACCAAAAAATCCCCCCAGGGACCCCAAAAAATCCCCCCAGGGACCCCCAAAATCCCCCTGGACCCCCAAAATCCCTCCTTGGACACTCAAATTCCCCCCCCCTCCCCGGGGAACCCAAAAATCCCCCCTTGGACCCCAAAACCCCCCAAGGACACCCAAAATCCTCCCAAGGACCCCCAAAATCCCCCTCAGGTGTGTCCCAGTCAATGGGGGCAGATTTTGGGGGGTCTTCGGGGGGTCCCAGAGGTCCGGGGGGGTCCCAAATTTTGGGGGGGGTCTCAGGTATTTGGGGGTGTCCCGAGGGGTCACCTGTGGGTGCTGGGGGGGTCCCAGGTGAGTTTTTTGGGGGGGTCTCAGGTGTGTCCCAGTCAATGGGGGCAGATTTTGGGGGGTCTAAACTGACAGCATCTGGTCCCTGCACAAGAAGCCCCGTAACTGCAACGATTCCCCCCCAGTGTGACAGAGGTTTGACAAGCCAAGAGTCAGCACAAACTGGAATTGTTTCCCCTGCATCCCCACGATGCTTTTGGAGTTTATTCCCTCATCCTTCAAATACCAAAAAAAACCCCAAAAAACCCACCCCCCCTCTCGTGCTGTCTCTAAACCCAAAGGGCAGAGCAGCCCAGAAAACAGAGAATGTTTTCGACTGTCTGGCCCCCAACTGGTTCCAAAGAATTCCCTGTCCCTGTCCCTCCAGGATTCCTTTGGGGCCTTTTCCAACAGTGCTGAGGCTTCTGACCTGAGCTGCTGTGGGAGGATTGGGACCCCCAAGAGGGTCCCAGTCCCTCCCAGTCCCTCCCAGTATCACCCCCAGCGCTCCCAGTATCACTTCCCAGTCCATCCCAGTGTCCTCCCACCTCATCCCAGTCCTTTCCAGTCCCTCCCAGTCCCCCCCAATCCCATCCCAGTATATCCCAGTCACTCCCAATCCCCTCCCAGTCCTTCCCAGTCTGCCCGAATCCCCTCCCAGTTCCTCCCAGTTCACCCCCATTATCACCTTCAGTTCTCCCAGTGCTCCCAGACCCCTCCCAGTTCACCCCCAGTGCTCCCAGTATCACTCCCAGTCCTTCCCGGTCCCCCCCAATCCCCTCCCAGTCCCTCCCAATCCCTCCCAGTCCCTCCCAAGAGGGGATTTTGGGGGTCCAAGAGGGAATTTTGGGGGTCCCTGGGGGGATTTTTTGGTGTCTCTGGGGGGATTTTGGGGGTCCTGGGGGCATTTGAGAGTTACTGGGAGCAGTGGGAGGGTACTGGGGGGTTACTGGGAGCAGTGGGAGGGCACTGGGCAGTTACTGGGAGCACTGGGGGGTCACTGGACAGTTACTGGGAGCAGTGGGAGGGCACTGGGCAGTTACTGGGAGCACTGGGAGGTTACTGGGAGCAGTGGGAGGGCACTGGGGGGTTACTGGGAGCACTGGGGGGGTCACTGGACAGTTACTGGGAGCACTGGAGGGCACTGAGGGGTTACTGGGCGCACTGGAGGGCACTGGGGGGTTACTAGGAGCACTTGGGGTTTCAGTCTGAAAGGGAAGGGAGGGCAGGACTTATTCCTTTCCTGATGCACCAACACCCACACCCCAGCACAAAACCCCATCAGAGGGCAAACCGTTCCCTTCTCCAGCCCGTGCCCTGTGTCCAGGACACACATCCCAGTTCCTGAGGTCACAGCGGGGGCACTTCTGGCCTTTGCACTCCCTGCCCCCAAAAGAAGGTTCTGCTGCCGGACAGTTTGGCCTGGGCTGACATTTTCAACACCATCCTCTGGGTTTACAAAAAACCCCCCGAGTTCTCTGAGGACAAAAACACCTTTTAAAGAAGTGATTTTCGACCTGCAATAGGCAGCTCGTGGCAGCCTTTTACAGAACGCTGAAGTCTCGTTTTAAAAGTGCCCTCTGGGATATTAATGCTTAAAAATGAATGGCAACGATGTTCCCATTCATCCTGGGAGTGGTACAAGGACGGAGGAGGGGAGGAGGGGGAGGAGAGACCGAGTTCACCCCGAGAAAATCAGCAGAAGGAGCCTTCAAACTAATCAGAGAATCCACTCATGAAAGACAAAACAGGATGGGGACAAACGGCTGCAAACAGACACGGCTCAGAGAGGGGGGTTGGGGGAAGGAGGAAAAAACACAAACAGCTCCCCCAAAACCGCCCCAAAAGCAACACCAGGAGCCTAAAATCTCTCTCGGGACCCCAAAAATCCACCCTGGGACCTCAAAATCCCCTGAAGTCGCCACAAAATCCCCCCAAACCGCCCCAAAATCCACCCAAACTGCCTCCAGAATCCCCCAAAACCGCCCAAAAATCCACCTCGGGACCTCAAAACCCCCCAAATCTGCCCCAGAATTTACCATGACTGGTCCCAAAATCCAACCAAACCCACCAAAAATGCCCCAAAACACCAAATTCCACCCGGGACCCCCAAAATCCCCCAAACCCACCCCAAAATCCCCCAAAACTGCCCCAAAATCCAACTCGGGACCCCCAAAATCCCCCAAAACCACCCCAAAATCCACCCTGAGACCCCCAAATCCTCCAAAACCGCCCCAAAATCCCACCCAGGACCCCAAAAACCTGCAGAACTGCCCCAAAATCCTCCAAAACTGCCCCCAAATCTATCTGGGGACCCTCAAAATCCCCTCAAACCACCCCAAATCTGCCCCCAAAGCCCTCCAAACCTACCCCAAATTCCCCCAAATCCTCCCAAACTCTCCCAAATCCCCCAGATCCCCCCCATGGGGACCCCAGGGGATGGGTCCTGAAATTTGGGGAGGGAGGGGATTTGGGGGGATTTGGGGGAAGATTAGGGGGGATTTGGGGGGATTAGAGAGGAATTTGGGGGGAGTTGGGGGAAGATTTTGGGAGGGGTTGGGAAAGATTTTTGGGGAATTTGAAAGTTTGGGGGAAGATTTGGGGGGATTTGGGGAGATTTGGGGCCATTTGGGGGGATTTAGGGGGATTGGGGGGATTAGGGAGGAATTTGAGGGCTGGGGGGGATTTTTGGGGTCCGGGGGGATTTGGGGGGGATTTTGGGGGGGGTTTCAGGGAATTTGAGGGGATTTTGAGGGGGATTTGGGGGGATTTGAGGGGTTTTAGTTGGATTTGGGGCAATTTGGGGGGAATTTGGGGGGATTGGGGGGATTTGGGGGGTCTGGGGTGGTTTGGGATTGGTTTGGGGCAGTTTGGGGGCAGTTTGAGGACAGTTTTGGGGACTGTTTTGGGGTGTTTTCAGGGCAGTTTGGGGGCTGTTTGGAGTCAGTTTGGGGGCAGTTTGAGGACAGTTTTGGGGACAGTTTTGGGGTGTTTTCAGGGCAGTTTGGGGGCTGTTTGGGGGCAGTTTGGGGGCAGTCTCGGGAGCTTTGGGGGGCTCTGCCCTTCAGGCTGTTCTGTAGGGAGGAGCCGTTGCTTCATTGCCAAGGACCCCCCATTGCCGGAGGCCGAAGGAGGGGGAGGAGGGGGAGGAGAAGTCGAGTTCACCCCGAGAAAATCCACAGCTCATCCCAGAATCTGCTCAGGAAAGACAAAACAGGACGGGTTCAAATGGTTGCAAACAGACACGGCTCAGAGAGCCGTTGGGGGAAGGAGGAAAAAACACAAATAACTCCCCCAAAACCGCCCCAAAAGCAACACCGGGAGCCCAAACTCTCTCTCGGGACCAAAAAAATCCACCTCGGGACCTCAAAATCCCCTGAAGTCACCACAAAATCCCCCCAAAACTCCCAAAAATCCACCCGGGGACCCCGTAATCCCCTCAAACCACCCTAAAATCCCCCAAAACCACCCAAAAATCAGGCCCAGGAACCCAAAATCAAACTCGGGACCCCAAAAACTCCACAACACAGGCCCAAAATCCACTCCAGAACCACCAAAATCCCCCAAAACCGCCCCAAAATCCACCCCGGAACCACCAAAATCCTCCTTAGCAAAACACTTCAGTTTCATCAAACTGAGACACAAGCATAAGAAGGTCTGCCTCTTCCTGCTGAGTCCTGGGCTCCTGCCCTGTCTCCAAGTTTCCTCTCCCTTGGTTGCTCCAGGGTGGGCAGCTCACGGCCTTTTGTCTGAGGCCCCTCACCCAGAGCTCATCCCACAACTCCAACTGCAGCTGCTCCCTGAGCCACCTGCACCCACGGGATTCCTCAGCCCTGGGCACCACGAGGCCCCCACAGTGTCCCAGGGTCCCTTTGGTTCCCTGAACCCCCACAGTGTCCCAGAGTCCCTTTGGTTCCCTGAGCCCCCACAGTGTCCCAGGGTCCCTTTGGTTCCCTGAGCCCCCACAGTGTCACAGGGTCCCTTTGGTTCCATCAGCCCCCACAGTGTCCCAGGGTCCCTTTGGTTCCTGAGCCCCCACAGTGTCCCAGGGTCCCTTTGGTTCCCTGAACCCCCACAGTGTCCCAGAGTCCCTTTGGTTCCCTGAGCCCCCACAGTGTCCCAGGGTCCCTTTGGTTCCCTGAGCCCCCACAGTGTCACAGGGTCCCTTTGGTTCCATCAGCCCCCACAGTGTCCCAGGGTCCCTTTGGTTCCATCAGCCCCCACAGTGTCACAGGGGCCCTTTGGTTCCATGACCCCCACAGTGTCACAGGGTCCCTTTGGTTCCCTGAGCCCCCACAGTGTCCCAGGGTCCCTTTGGTTCCCTGAACCCCCACAGTGTCACAGGGTCCCTTTGGTTCCATGAGCCCCCACAGTGTCACAGGGTCCCTTTGGTTCCATCAGGTTCTGGCACCAAAAACTGGGAAACGGCCTTTTGTCTGAGGCCCCTCACCCAGAGCTCATCCCACAACTCCAACTGCAGCTGCTCCCTGAGCCACCTGCACCCACGGGATTCCTCAGCCCTGGGCACCACGAGGCCCCCACAGTGTCCCAGGGTCCCTTTGGTTCCCTGAGCCCCCACAGTGTCCCAGGGTCCCTTTGGTTCCCTGAACACCCACAGTGTCCCAGGGTCCCTTTGGTTCCCTGAGCCCCCACAGTGTCACAGGGTCCCTTTGGTTCCATGAGGGTTAGGGTTAGGGTTAGGGTTAACTCTCCAACCAGCTTTTTGGGTTAGAAAGCCCACATGACTTCATTCAGTGTGCTGGGTGCATGAAGGTAGCTCCATAAAGCATGCACACCCACCAACCTCACAGACCACTTTAGAGTCATGAAATTCATAGCCATGACATTCCTATTACATATTCATTACATTTCCTGAATACATGGGTATGTACTAATTTCTTCCATGGACTTACTTGGATATGGCTCTGGATTTTCCAATGAATCTTTTCTCCATGAGAGTATCTGAGACGTGGTTGTGTCATAATGGACTTCTCTTACCATTCTTTGCTCTGACACACAATCCTTGCTCTCAAAACTAAGGCATTTGCAAGTACCTGTTAATCACTGATATAGGGAAATAAGGAAGCAAGAGCTGGCACAAGGCTACTAGTCACAGATGTAGGGATCAAACACTCTTGTACTACAGTTAAAAGAATTTTCCAACATCTTTCCCCACTGCTGCATAGACTCTGTTTTTAAAACAGACAACTACTTTGGTAACAGTTTGTGCTGGTTTCAGCTGGGGTAGAGCTGAATGGGACATGGGGTTACCCTACACCCATTTATATGCTCAATCGAATCATACGGTTACAAGCCGTAGCCAAAATAGTTACGAATCAGACGGTGACAGGACTACAATTGACAGCTGAGCAGCAGCGTCAAAGTAGAGCCGCAATATATCAAAACAGATGAGCCTTAGACTATCTTTGGGCAGAAGAAGGAGGTGTGTGTGGGAAATTTAATACCTTGGATTGTTGTTTACAGATTGATGATAACTATGAAGCAGTAATGGAAATAGCCTCTAACATCCGCAAAATGGCCCATGTGCCAGTTCAGAGCTGGAAATCTGGGCTAGACGGAGGGTGGTAGTCTGACCTATTTGGAGGAGCATGGTGGAAACAAGTGGGGTTTTTCCTTCTGTGTGCCATTGCGGGATTGGTATTTTTACCCTGTTTAATCCCATGTTTCCTATTCAGCAATACCAAAGCCTCTGCCAAGCAGGGCAGTTCCAAGCCATCCCTGCGACGTCACGCCGTCCACGTTATCGGTTCGGCGTGGCATAGACCTTCCTCACCTCTCAATGTCCTCGTGGGTCTTTTTGCCCCAGGGCATCTCTTGGCACTCCAGTGCAGTCTGCACAGTCTCGATCGTCCCCGCTCATCGTTGTAGCTTCCGCTTTCGCACCTCTTAGGGCATCGAGCGCGTACATCCGGGATCTCAGGCATTCTTCGGTCGATCGTCTTTTGCAACACCATCTGGGAATTTGGCCGGAGAGGCCTTCTCTAGCCATCCGGCTCGATCGCCTGGTAGGCAATCCTTGCCTGCACATGCGTTGCAGACTTTTCAAGTGTTCTTCTTACCAGTTGTGGCAGTAACATCTTGTAACGAGCAATTATGTCTCATTCTGAACCGGGTCTGCCTTAGAGCCTTTTTTCTTTGACATTGTTGGTCTATAGGTTATCTTGCACAGAGAATATCAGGTTCAGGAGGGGAAAGTGTCAGACCATTTCCACCCATGTCCGTTCCATAAGTTTGTGCTGTCTGTCCTTGATGTTGTAGGCCTTTGTCATATCTTGGTGTCATTGTGGCTCTTCTCGTTCAAGGAGCATATCACGGGGTTCAGGTGCTACCACTCGGGTCCAGAACATCTGTACCGATCGGCACCGCAGCCCCCCATGTGCTTCTTTTCACGTGTAGCGAGGGCAAGTTCGTCTCGCATCTCAGAGATCATCGGTCGCTTTACCCGAGTGGCATCGTTTTGGACCGTGTCGGCAACCGTGGCCTCTCACTGTGTATTTTGGACATCAGACTTATTCTGGCATTTTTCCTTTATTACTTGTTGAGACCAGAATATTTGCAGAGAAAGAAAGTTCTCACGCATCCTTCCCTATGGTGGCAGTACTTTCTTGTGGCAATTCATTATGTTCCATCACCGTCCAGGGCCGTGTCAGCGCTCTCGACCGACGATCACTGTTCCACAGGCCACGTAGCCCGACCGTGCTTCGGGCGTGGGAATTGTCATCAGAGAGTCATCTGACGTCTTTGCATCCCGTTCGTTCATATTTGGCGCGTTGTGCGTCTCTGAGTGGGATCGGCTCGAAGCTGCCCTGCTTGGGGGTATAGAGTCACAGCTGGGTAGAGTAGCAAACAGTGTCAATGGTATAGGCGTCTGTCATGGCTCTTTGGGCCTACAAAATGTAAAGGGTGGGTCTGGGGGTAAGTCCAAGGTCACAGAAGGCACGCTTCAGAGTCCCTCCCCTTTTGTCTTACAGTCACCCAAAGGAGATTCAGATTTCTGAGGCGAAAGACGGCATCGGTTTTCTCGGAACTTACGGCGACCGGGGCGAGATCGGCCGAAGCGTCGTCATCGACGGAATCTTCCGAGAGCCGCGGGGAGTCCCTGCCTAATGAGTTATGGACTACATGTGTATAGCATTGTATATGTTTATTTCGATTTGTAGGTTGCTTCTTAGGCATGGTTATTGTGTTTTCCAAGGAGAACAGGAAAAGTCCGGCCGCCGTTTCTTTGTATTGCCGCTGTCATTTGTATCGCCTCATACTGCTCCCTATTGTGTACTTGTGTAGTTGTAGTCGTATCGGTCCGTATCCGAAGGTCACGGTGTCGCGTTCCATGTGTCAGTTATGAATTGTATCTCTTTGCGCCTTCATTTGTAGTACTTTTTATGTCGTGTCACTTGTATTGCCATGTAATGTTCTGTCTGGTATACTTCTATATTTGCAGTTGCATTGCTCTGTATGTGAAGGTTGTAGTGTTGTGTTGCTCTGTGTCAGTTAGGAGCTGTACAGCTTTGTACCTTACTTTGTTTTGCTTTTTATGTTCTGTCATTGGTATTTTCTCATAATGCTGAGAGGGGTGTGCTCAGCCATGAGGGGTGTGCTTGTTTTGTCAGACTCGGCGATTTGTTTCTTTTTGGGGTTTTTTTTGCAGGCTCCAGGGGAACCACGTTCCCAAGGAGGGCCGTGGATGTACAGTGATGGTCTCTCATGGGCCAGTAGGTAGCGGAGCGGTTGAGGTGTGAGTGAGGATGAAAAAGGTTTGTGAGTGTTTCGCAGTGGTTTTAACCTTGTGTTAGTGTTTTCCTCTTTCAGGTTGTTGTTACATAATTTAAGATTTAGAATAAAAAAAAACCCAACTAGGGGATTTTTTCTTTCTTTTTCCCCCTCTGGGTTTTTTTTTTCCCAGGTCTGCAAGGCGACGTTCGTCGCCAAGGTTTGGGCACGGGCTGTCCCTGACCCCGGGTTTTGCAAGGCAGGACGATTTTTCGATTTGTGAGGCTTCCCCAGACCCGTGTTCCGGAGGGAGCGCTGCACATTTGTCCCAATAGTTGCTGGTGGGTAATGGAGTGGTTGAAGAGTGAGTGAGAATGGGTTTATGTGTAAGCTCCAGGGGGTTTGTGAGTGAATGAGTGTAACACTAAGTGTGTGGGGGTTTTTTCTTTTGATTTGCATCCGGTGTCAAATCGAAAAGTAATTCAATCACGTTTGTAGAAAGCAGGTTTCATTTTCTCTTGTCTTGCTTTTTTTTGTGGTTTGTTGGTATTGCCGTGCATTGTTTTGTAATTGTGTTGACCAGTGGAATACAAGGTATTGCATCTGTGGGTTGTACTGTATTGTAACTTGTGTTGTAACCTGTGTGCTAACCTGTATAGTAACTTGTGCCTTGTAACCGGCCTTGTACCGTGCCTGGTAACTTGTGCAATTTCACAAGGTCACAAGCAGTCATTCCATAAAAGTGGCGGTCTGGAAAAGAAAAACTCAACACGATTCCAGTATGGGGAAACTGGAATGCTTTATTGAACATGAGAACACAATTTTAAAGGCATCTGGGGCTGGACATGTTAATGAAGGGAACAAGCTCTGTTAATTGGGGAGTTACACAAGTTTTTACTGCAATTTCCAAACAGTTAATTTTTCTTCTAGTAGGATTACATGGGGGATAGAGGGATTACAGGGGTTTAGACATGGTTTTAACAAACATCTCAAAAAGTCCTTTCTTAATTCTTCTTGGAGCCAGGTTTATATCTTCGGGTTGCACATCAACAGGTCTCTGGACAAGGGTCCAAATTTCTTCAATCACGAGATGTTTGTCAGCCTTGTTTTCCAAGGTTTGTGATTCAAATTTACCAAGCTTCCCTTTGCTGAAAGCTGGGTTTGGGCTCCCACAAATAAAGTTGCAATAAAGTTGTGGGGGTTTTTCCCCCTCTTTGGCTCCTGTCTTTATTTTGTGTTATGGAGTCTTTTCTCTATTTCTTTCTTCTCTTCTTTCCCTTTCTCCTCTTCATCTCTCTTCTTTCTTTACTCTGTTCCCTCTTAGTTATTTCTCTTAGTTATTTCTCTTAGTTATTTCTCTCTCTTGCCTTTTCTCTTACCTTTTCTCTTAGTTTCTTGTCTAACTTTTCTTTTGCTCACTTTGCTTAGTTTAAAAAAGCAGCAGGACGGGGACTGGTTTGCTCCCGGGGAGTAAATCTTTACTGCGCAGGGCGACCTCGTCTGCCTTGTGCTTCATACCCTGTGCCCGTCCTCCTTCTCACCCTTTTCCCCTTTGTCACCCTCACCCTAAACCTCGCCCTCGTCCCCGTTCCTCATCCCCACTTGGCTCCCGGCAGCCCGCCGGGGGCTTCTTGCCCTTCCTGCGGCTGGGAACTCCAAGCAGGGCCATGCCGTGGCTTCTCAGCAAGAAGCGACGGCAGTCGCCCTCCAGCAGCCCCAGTGGGCAGCCCTGGGCTGCCACCAGCTCCAGCAGCGCCTCCCAGCTCCGGGAGCAGGGGCTGGGCAGGCTGCACCGCGCGGCCGCCCGCGGTGACCTGGGCTGGCTGAGGCGCTGGCGCTGGTACGTGAAGGTAGTCGGCATCGACAGGCCAGACCAGGAGATGCGGTGAGTTCTGGGCCACGCTGATGGCACACCTTGGCTGCTCCTAAGCCAAGCTGCAGTAGTCCTCGGCAGCCCTCTCTTAGGGACAAGGTTTGAAAAGTGACATTTGCCCTGTCAGCTGGGAGAGGGAACTCTTGAGCTTTTCACTGCTCGGAGCTGCCGGCCGGGCTCCAGCGCTGTTGCAAACGCGTGTTGCCCACCTGCCCCTTGGCCGTGGTCTCTCAGCATGGCTGTTCTGCAGCTGCTCAGCCCTCACCTGTTCCCTTCTGCCCTCTGGCTCATCAGCGCAGGCCTGTAACAACAGCAGCAGCAGGAGGAGCAGAGTCGGAGCAGGGTCCCCAGGGTGCTGGGTAGAGACACAGCTTGGGCTCGTCCTTTGTCTGTCTAGGTTAAGAGTGTCTGTTTAATTTTTAGGACACCTCTGCATCTGGCTTCAGCCAATGGCCATGCAGATGTCGTCAGATATCTGCTAAGAAAGGACAGCCAGCCCAACCTCGCTGACAGCTTCAAGAGAACGGCCCTGATGAAGATGTGTGGAATGCCTTCTGAGCTTGGAGGTGGGGCTTAGTGCTGGTGTGTTAAAGGGGAGGTGTCTGGCAGGATTCCTTGCAGGGCAGGGCCATAGAAACATGCCTATTGCAATGGGCATGGCACAGCCTCTGTTAGCTGATCTTTGAAGATGGTCTTCTACACCAGTACTCAGGAGCTGAGGGAGTTGTGAGAGAGGGGGATGGAAAAGATGGAAGTCTTTCCCTTTTGGTGTGTTGTTGCCAGGAAGTCCAGCAGGAGCAGGAAGAATGTGTTGCTGTTCTGCGTAAGCTTCTCTTGTGGCCTTGGTTTTGGGTCTTTTTCTTTTGCTCCTGTCTTCTGTGTGATAGCTTCTCTCTTTGCTGAAGGCAGTGGCAGTAGGTAATCTGGTTGGGCAGAAGTGCTGTCATGGGTTCTACCTTGGTTGCTGTTGGGAGTGAGGAGGCACAGCGGCCTCTCTGAGTAAGGCTGGGCCCTTGGAACTGATGGAGTTGCCAAGACGCTCTCCTTGATATTGGAAAAGTCGTGGTAGTCAGGGGAAGTCCCAGGTGAGGGGAAAAAGGAAAACCCACTGTCCCCATCTTTGAAAGGGGTAGAAAGGAGGACCCTGGGAATTACCAACATGTCAGCCTCCCCTCTGTGCCTGGGAAGGCCATGGAAAAGATCCTTCTAGAAGTGGGAGCTGTTGAAGTGTGAATGGGTTCTACTGACCACCCCTTGGCTCTCCAACTTCCGGATCATCTTATGGATAGTGAACACAGCGTCTCGATTCGTCCGATACTGTCGTCTGTGTACAGTTGTCGTGGCTATTGGCACAATGGAGGGCAGCAATGCTGGTCAGATGTAGAAGATGGATTTCGAAGGCAAATGCATGAAGAAAAAGGAGTCTCTTATTACCACTCCAAAAAAGCCTGGACTTACCTTTCCAGTTTCTTGGCAAGGCATCTTTTGGTTGTCACTTCCTCCAGATACAGCTCCTTGTACATTTCCATTTGTCCCTGTGTTGCTTCTTTCCTAGAAGCACTCTCTTGTTCGGTTTTTTTGACCCTGTCCAATTCACTTTCCAGATATCTAATTCTTTCTTCCAACTGGATTCTCATGGAATCACAATGACTGCCTGCAATTTGTCCTAATGTGTCCTGGTGGGCTGCCTGTGCCTGAAGGAGACAGTGC